>NW_015150652.1:1114714-1188596 GCF_000732505.1 Cyprinodon variegatus
ATCCATCCATCCATCCATCCATCCATCCATCCATCCATCCATCCATCCATCCATCCATCCATCCATCCATCCATCCATCCTTTGGTTATTGCAGCTTCCATAAGCTCCATAGAAATATCTCTGATAATAAAATAAACCTTAGTATTTTTACTGTCAAAAGTTGCTAAACAGATAATTGTAAGTGTGGACATGAAAAGCTGTGCTCAGGAATGCTTGAATTCTGATTTTTTTCAGTTTCATGTTTCTGCAAATCTGCCAACAAGCAAGAGCCAATAAATGCTTACAGGATCTTTTTAAGTTTTAAAAGAAAAATATGTTTTGGAATCAATGTCTCATAATGTAATAGGAGGAGAGCCTTAGTCAGATGCAGTGATGATGGAGAGTAACTCAAAGTAAAGTATTTTGCTGCATCAGAGTTTGTGTAGCCCCACTTAACCTTTCGTTATTTGTTGTTTTTCAATCTTGACACCCCTCAAATTCTTTGATGGAAGGTGCAAAACTACCTTTCTGCTGTTACAAGCCTATACGCAATAACCTCCTCTCACTTTATAGCACTCTCTTTAAGCTTTTGCACAATAAAATCCCCTTACTTTGTCAAACATAGAGCTATTGTGTCTGTAACCAAATTATTTTTTTTATTTACACTCTGGAGCATAAATCAGCATTAGCATTTTTTCCCCAAGCATTTGTAGGTAATATTTGTGGGTCTTCATGCAGTCTAAGGTAGTGTAGCTCTGTGCCAGTATGTACCACACCGAGGGCTGGAGATTAGCAGCAACAAAGCAGCTAATCAGTGAAGGAGTATCAGAGCTGTTGCTGCGTTTGCCGCCCCCTACAGCCCCCTGTTATCGACCACACCTCGTAGAGAACAAAGAGAAAAGAGGCTGTCACTAGAAAGAGGACAGAGAAAATAAAGAGGAAAGTGCTGAGGACAAAGAGGAGAAAGAAGCTAGATAGGAATTTTTCTGTAAGACCTAGAAGAGATGAGCTAAATAATAGATGTAAAATATTGCATTTGGTTTTAGGTAAATAAGCAGGACCCTTTTAGGCTGATACGAGATTGTGGTTTTCTTTGAGGTCTTAGATGCTCATTACCTTATATCTGTTGTTTACCTAAGAGGTTATCTAAGTATGGAGGAAAAAAAAGTGCTCCAGTATCCTTGATAGAGGTTGGACTAGTTTTGGAACCAACAGAAAAAGAAACAAAATTCTTCTGATTTATTTTTCACAATATTCTTCCAACCCTACAAAAATATTAAATCACATACTGGTAAATGTGTTTATTGACCAGTTTCTTTAAATACGCAGCATTTGAAAATGGAAGAGCGGAAGAACTTTTCTTGGTTAACGTTTTTTTATTTTATTTCAGTTTAATATGGAAAAAAGAGTCATAATTCTGACTTTTTTGTTAGAATTCGGATTAATCTCAGAAGTCTGACTTTAATCTCAAATTCTGACTTTAATCTCATAAATCTAACTTTAATCCCAAAAATCTAAGTTCAGAATCAGAATCAGAATCGGGTTTATTGCCATTGTTAGTGAAGGAGTTCACAACTAGGATTTTTTTATGGTACAATCGTGCAACATGAAACATATAATATGAAATAGGTAAATAAAATTATAAAAACACTGGGGTATAAGGCATGCAAAAAATATACTAATACTATACTAAGTTTAATCTCAGAATTCTGCCTTTAATCTCAGAATCAGAATTCTAACTTTTTTCCCGTATTAAACTGAAATAAAATAAATAATCAGTTAACTTTTTTTTTAATAATCAGTGGCCCTAATCCTCCTTCCGTAAAAAAAAAACAAAAAACAAAAAAACACATCCGTTCCAAGGTAGTAGCAGTCATTCAGCAACATTTCTTTTCTAGACAATTCAAAAATGTCCTTCCTCTTTTAGAAGTTCTCTGTTCAGGTACACTAAGTTTTAAAGCTTATCTTAAATTAAAATATCAGTTCAGTTTATAAGAAATTAGATAATGAGAGAATCATGACACTAAAAATGGTTTAGTTTTAATAATCTCATACATTTTTTGACACTAGTACTAAATAAATGTAAACAGAAAAAAACTTTCTCCCTAATGCATACAAAAGAAAACATTTAATATATACTTTTTTAGTAAAATAGGATTAATAGAAATGAACAGTCACCATTTTTGTTACCAGAAATGAACACAACTAAAGTAAAGTCCCTTTTTTTTTTCAAAAAGAGTTACCTAAACAGAAATAATTGGTAGAAGTGAGAAAGACGGAAAACCAATCATTGTCATTCGATGGTCAGTTGCTCTGGCTTTTAAGTTTTTTTTGTCTCAGCAAGAATGTTGCACACGTTGCTTTCAAAGCTCAACCCTATAGAGACAAACTGTCAATAAGACAGTGAAGAGATATCAGGAAAAAAGACAGAGGAAGACTTAAAGGACGAGGATGAGCTGGCAAATATCGAACAGAGAACCTAAAGAGGAGGGAAATGGTCACACTAGAGGGTGACAGCTTTGAAGGGAAACACCCTGTCGAGCTATATACGATTTAACAAGAGGGAGAAGCAATCCATGTAAGGCACCATTGTACTTCTAGAGTTGGTGGTTAACTTGATCTGACAGGCTTGTTTTTTCAGGCCCCTGAGGGAGCAATGGGTTTGGGATGTGAAATTTACAGGCACGTGTTGTTTTTACATTACTGAAGCAGTTACTGTCGTTTCCGTCACTGAAACAGGTCTTATTTCATGCTTCGTTCATACTGTGGGAGGAAGCTCTTTGTCATCTGGAGGCATTCCTCCAAATGCTAAGTGAAACCAACATTGATTATACCTTATTACCTTCTCTTTCTATTTCCCTGCTCATATATTAATATTTTAAATGTTCTCATTGAGAGAAAATTTGCTTTAAAGTCCAATTTGTTGTTTTTGTGTGTAAAGTTATATAAAAAAAAATTATCTTTTGAGATAAAAATTATTATCATTTTTTTTAAATAAGCTAATGGATGCCTTGTACCTTTCAAATATATATACACCTACAGAAATATTTTTTTCATGTTGGTTACAACCATAAACTTAACTATATTTTATTTATTTAATGTGATTAACAGACACAATGTGAAGTATTATTGTGTAAGTTGAAAAGAAGAACTTTACATTGTTTTATGAGTGCAGGTGAGTGGTTTATGGTGGTTTGTAGTGTGTTGCCATTGTTTGGCCTATTTCAGTGTGCCGTGCATGGTTTTGTATTTAAGCTGTAAATAATTCTTCTTAGAGTTGTGTTGCATTTAACAACGTTTTTCTTCTTGCTAGTCTAATATGAAGACTAGAGATGTCTCCTAGGCTTTTAAACCATTAATCAAAGGTGTGAATAATTTCGCATGGCATTGCTTTCTGTTATAAAATGTTTAGTTAACTCATAGGATTTCCCTTGTTTTTCTCAATCTTATTTAAAGCAAACTAGGCCAGAAGCAGCATGCCGAGTCAACATAGTGTAATAAAACATGACTCCAATTTATACAGCAGGGACCTCTTGCCTTTATCCAATAACTAGTGTCTGGTGTTTCATCCTATCCCACTCCCACCTGACCATATTTCTGCAGCCGTATTAGTTTTTCTCTCTTTGTATGTGCTGAGACGAGCTGAATGTGACCCCACCTCTTAGAGGTAAAGCTTTGCTGGCTAAGGAATGATGCTGCTATCTGAGCTTTGATGGTAGTGCTGTGGGAGGGATTTAGGGGTTAGACGAACATCATCATGTGGATTCCTTTTAGAGGTCAGGTAAATACCTCAAAGGGTAAGCTAACAATGAGGAAAGCATTTGGGTTATGTTGCTGAGGATGAAATAAGAGCAGTATGTATCTTATTGCTGGTGTATGTTAAAATTAATTATAAGCATTATATAATAATAGACAACATTCAAGTTTTGAATTGATGGCGTTTGTGAGAAGCAGGGACGGAACACAGGGATTTACACAAATCTTTAGTCAAACATTTTCTTCTTTTTTTAGCTAGCAAATATAATGGACAAAAGAAAAGATCAATTTAGGACAATTTTTTTAATGACAAATCATTTTCTTTCATAAACTGGTACATTGACTATACAACCAGAACAGAGTGTTTGTCTTTTCATTAACCATCATTTGCTTTAATATCAGACAGGAACATCAATTTTCCACTCAAAATTAGATTTGGGCATTTGAGTTTATTAAACTAGATATAAAGAAATCAAGCATTTTATCATTTTATTTACTTTCATCCAGGATATAAAAAAAAAAAACAACAACATTCAAAATCAGAATGCATTGAATTTAATTTCTTTCTCTTAAAAAAGCACACATTTGGGACCCTTTTTATCTTAACTGTAATTTTCTCTTTAATATAAATACATAATTGAGTTAACTGTTTTTTGAACATCGCAATTTTACTTTTGATTAATAAATGTTTGGCGTCCAGTTTTCTATATCAGCATTTAGCCTTGTTATTATTGGTAAAATCACATTTCTCAAAAGGGACCAAACTTTACAAACTTTTACATGAGGCATTTGTGGATAAGAAAAAGAAATGTTTTTTGAGTTACTGAAAGGCTGGTCCTAAGCCAGGGGCTTTAAAACTAAGAATCCCTCTAGATTTATTGATGCATCTAAATATATAAGTCAGAAGGACATGTATAATGTACAGTACATAAAACACTTGTTATGGTACCTTTACATCTCTCATTTCACTGTCGGCCTCATTTTTCTTGTATTTCTAAATTCAAGTCTCCAAATGCTCTCTTGATCTGCTTAATAAACTCAAACACCCTTATCCTACTCCTAGATAGGCTTGGTGTGACCAGTCATGTGATAGCTGGGACCTGATCAGTTCTCATTACTTTGTGGCTTAGTGCATCTCATCCAGTCCCTCCCACACTGAACCCCTTGGCTTACTGCGCTGGAGGTCTATTTTCCCCGTGACTTTGGGCTAATCTCCCAACCAAGTCGTGGTGAAACCTCTCAACCTTTATATCCCACAATCTACTTAATACCAAATATACAATATAGAACATGTTTAACACATTTTACTTTTATGAACATTTCAAAAATACAGTTCTCCTGTACCTTCTGCTTTGGCTTTTTTTTTTAACCGTCTGTTTCATTTCTCAACACCACATTAGTTTAACTCCCTTGTGTCCTTCCTGTGCACCCTTACTTGCTCACACTTACACTTTCACTTCACATCATCACCTCATCTCTCACTATCATGCACATTTGTGTAATCTGTCTTTCATCCCTTTAAGTCTTGCCTTCTGTATACACCTCCTTTTTTGCAGTCCAGGATAGCAACTATGGTATGGTCTTGATTCAAAGGCTCAATGAAACTGATCACCTTTAAAGTATTGTCTTTGACTCTCTGTTATTCATGTCTGCTGCTCTTTTTCATACTTCCATGATAAAAAAAAATAAAAAAATCGGAGTCCAGCTCCTTTTTGCATTTACTTTGGAATGTGAAGAACTTTTTTTTTTTTTTTTTGTTCTCAGGTCCTGGTAGGGATTAGGTAATCAGTGTTTTCCTTTTTTTTTATTGCTTTTGTCAGAATTAAATCAGACTGAAAGCAATTCAGCACCAAATGAAAGCATTTATAGATACCAGTGATAAAAAAAAAAGATGGAACAACGAGGGCCTCAAAATAAACCAGTTAGTTCGATCTCATTATTTCTTTGTTTGAAGCTATTGCAGCAACTCAGCAAAACGTTAATATACGTTCCTGCTTATCTCTGAGTTTCTTAGGTAATTAGCATTTTCATTTTCTCCTTGTCCCAATAGAGAGGTTTTATAGTTTTAGTGCAGATTGAAGATAAATTAGAGACTGTTTCCAATCTTTGTTCTTCAGATTTTTTTGTTGTCACTTATTAATTTTCATTGCAGGGAGGTTTTTTTTTCTTTTTAGGCAGAGGGACTGATATCTAAGCTGGATCTAGAAAAACTAATTCATGCATTTATCCTTAGTACAATTGATTACTGCAGCAGTGGCTTTATAGGTTTGCCAAAAATGTCCATCAGACAGCTGCAGCTGATCCAAAACACTGCTGCCCGTGTTCTCACTAGAACTAAGAAAGTCGAATACCCTGAATTTCAGAGAACAGATTTAAAATTTCTTCTGTTAGGCTTTTAATCACTGAATGGATCAGCACCTCATTAAATAACAGACTTGTTGCAAGTTTTTCAACCTCCCAGACCACTCAGGTCTTCTAGTTCAAGCGTACTCTGTGACCCAAGAACTAGAACCAAACATGGAGAAGCAGCCTTTAGTTTCTATGCTCCACTTATCTGGGTCAAACTCCCAGAAGACTGTAAAAGTGTTGAAGGTCTGAATTCTTTAAGTTAAAAACCCATTTGTTTAGAGCTACCTTTGACCGTGGAAGTTGAACTGATAACTGAGGTATTATTAGTTTAAGGTTATGGTCAAACTGTTTTTCATTGGCTGCGATGGACTGGCGACCTGTCCAGGGTGTACCCCGCCTCTCACCCATTGACAGCTGGAGATAGGCACCAGCACCCCTTGCGACCCCACTTGGGATTAAGCCTGTTAGAAGATGGATGGATGGATGTTTTTCAATGGTTTACAGACATGCAGATGTGCTTTACTTTGTAACTGTGTCTCTCCTCTTGCCAGACGCATGAAGTTACCACTGAATTGCTTAAAAGTCTGACTAAAATAGATCTGCAGTCTATCTCAATCAGATCTACGCAAACCCCCTAGCAGAAAAATGGTGTCGGGTGTGATCATCCCCATTGACTTTCAAAGAGCGCTAAACGCCACAACCTTGTCTGACACAGGTTTCTGTCCGGTTGGACGCAAAATCTGATTCAGTGTTTTCAGCACTTAAGTTACTTTTAAAGCAAGATTAAAAATGTATTTCCTCGTTTGATTTCCCATTATGTCTTTATCTAAAGCATTGTTAAATTAAGATTGCTTTTCAACTTTTCTTTATCTGCCTTTGTTACACCACTGCAATACAGTTCTCTCTTGTTTCTTATCTTGTCTTTAGCATTGCCTTGCCTTTAAACAATAAAAGTGGAAAAAAGATACCTTTCCATACATCTGATGTAAATATCTGTTTTCAGCTAAATCAAAGTAGGCATTGCTGAGCCTCCTTTCTAACCCTCTGTCTCTGCCTCATCCTTACCTTCTGCTCTATTCTTAATCCGTGCTTGATTTTCTCACCACAGGATCTGGATGAATCTCTGACCCTAGGGCTGCATCATGCATATCCAACCTGTTTTTCTTGGAAATTCCAATTGGCTGTACTAGTTGTGGAGAATGGGATCATAAAAGCAGTGGAAGAGTGTGCTCATGTATGCTTGTGGACCTCTGTGTATGTTTAGTGGGAGCTCTACGTCATTAAATGGGTTTACCAAGTCTCTTTTAGGTTTTAGGAAGCCTGCAGGCTTTGCTTTAATCTATTTGGCTTCTTGCAGTTCGACTGCCGTTCAATACCAGAAATGACTGTGTTTCATTTCAAAGGACATCACAGTGACAAATAAAGTCCTCCACCCAGAAAACAATTAACTGTGATTCTCTTCAGAGAAACCGATGAGAAGGGATAAAAAATATAAATGAGCAAGTGAAGGAAAAAGGTATATTTCAGCAGCCTTAAAAGTAATAACTTGGTCCCACTTCTAGATAAGATCTGTTGTTGGACAAACAAACTCAGGAAAGTAATTTAAAAAGGATACACCTGTTCTTAACCCTTCCTCAAGCTCTGTATGACTCTCTAATAGCAGATTGTCCTTTACCTCTTAGTCAGCAATTGAAACGTTGCCTTGCAAAAGTATTTCTGTTCTACTGTATGAGTATTTGGTCTTTTTATTTACATTATACCCACATTTTTAAATAAACATTATGTTACTGGGATGTTATGATAGACCAGCATAAAGTGAGTAATTGTGAAGTGAAAACTATCAAAGGTTTATGGTTAAAGTTCCAAGTCTTTTGGGTTATCTCTTACCAGCCTTGCCCATGTAAAGACTGAAGGTTTCGCCCTCAGATGGAGACTGTCTGACATTTATTGTCAAGTCTTGCTATAGATTTAATTTGGGATTTAACCCTGTATTTTGACATTTCAACCTAAGAAAACGATTTGATGGAATCTGTTCCATGGTAGCTCTCGCTTTATGTTTGTGGTTGTTATTTTGCTGGAAGGTAAACAGTAACCCCGTTCTCAGTTGTTGCACTTTTAACTGGAAGTTGGCCCCTCAGCACTTATGTGTGAGCGCTCTGCAAAATTGTGCTTGCACGGCGGAGATGATGTGTATTTTATTTGTTTATAGCATTGGAACAGCTTTTAAAGCACTGACACATGCCATGTGCTGTGGCCTAGCTTTGGAGACTTTCACGGTTTTGCAGTGGACCAAAATAGTTTAACCGTCTCCAAATTTAATTTGCTACCCATGTTTAGTCATTCCTTGTGATAAACAGCGCCACTAATGAGCATTAACACAAAAACCTCTGCCTCAACAGCCACAACCTATGACCCCAGTCTGACTCTAGCTGTGGTTCAGGCTCAGTTCAGCGAGGAGCTAATCCACTTATCATAGTGGCCCTTCACTCCCAGCTGCTCAATCAAGTTACTTCAGTTGGTAGTCAAACATACACTATTATCAGCTACTGGTCTGCTTTAAGTTGGAACCCTATGATACACATGACTGCTGTCATTTCAAAAGAGTTTCTTCTCAGAAAATATCACCTCATCAGTAAAGAAAAGAGTACTGTACCTCCATATGCTAAAGATGAAGCATCATTGAGTGATGAACTGCAACTTCACTTAGACAGAACCTCCATGTATCCTGAAGCTCAATCAGACTTCAAATATAGACTTCAACCATGAAGTCTATATTTTTGGACAAAGAACCCCATTAAAATTTATCAAATAAAGAATCAGAGTTTTCAACCCCTCTAAAATAACAAGCAATTTGATCTATCATTATTAGTTTGATTAAATTGAATTGGTTTATGATAGTGTTTTTTTTATAGGATGTTTTTTATTCTAAACCAATGGCCATCTCAAGTATATCACTTGAAATTAATTTACTTTATACTGCAATTGCTTAGCTATACTGCATGCTTCCTTGTAGTGTAGGTTATAAGAGGCACAGGCCAGCATCTCAGTGTGGTAATCTTAGCTAGAAATATACAATATTACAAACAATTTAATTGCTTATTTTTAAAACAAATAGTAAGTATAGTAAGTTTACACGTCATGCAAACTCTTCTCCATGTAGGCTACTCGTGTCTCAGAGCACAGTTATGCAAAAAAACGATTTTCCTCATCAAACTCACCCAAAGATGGCAACTGGAAATTTATAGGAATTGAATTATATAACTTGTTTGACTAAAACTTCTTTGAAAAAAAAAAAAAAAAACTAATGTTAAAAGGTCAGATTTCCTTGCATGGAATGTTGCGACATTGCTCAGCAAACTGTTCTGATTGACTATCATCATTCCTGTTTTGTTGTAATTTAGACAAGGAACATACGAGATATGTAGGTTATTGTAAGGTCAAGTTATTGTTGCTCAATAAGAAAAACAAAATTACAACTTTTTGAGTATCAACTTCAATGTTGAAGTATTGTAAAATGTATGATTATATGAGCTACCTTTTCTTACATATAAAGATATAAGGCTCACACTAAGCCAGGTGCTACTGGAGGCTTTTTCCTGTTATAAGGTTTTTCCTTTTAACTGTCACTGCATGCATGTTCAGTGTGAGGGATTGCTGGGGAGTCAATGACAACGCAAATGAATATCTAGTGTGACCACATGATAATCCAGGAGGAGGAAATGTTGCACAGTCAATAATTCAAACCAATCAGCTGAGTTTTCTTATATAGTTTCTTTGTTTATGCGATTTAATTGCATTTTCTCTGTAAAGTCCCTTCAGAGGACATGTATAGTGAATTTGCACCTTTATAAATAAACTAATTTGGATAAAATTTTGAAAATAATTCAGTTTGTGAGCAAATTCTTACCTTTTCCGTCAAGTGAGCAGTTACAAAGCCAAACAAATACATTCCATTGCAGTACCTCCATTTGAGTTAGGCAACATTACATACAAGCTCAAAGCTTGGGGTTACAGATGCTATCTCTTACTATTACAACGTCCCTGAAGTAATGATAGGAATGTTATAAAATGAACACAGAAGACAAGTTTTACATTAAGAAAACAGTTGAGGGACTTTGGGAGAGAATTGTACATCTGGTTGAATCAGAGTGTTACTCTTAACCAATATTAACAAAATAGAGATAATTTCCATATTGTTTTAAACAGAAAATTTCCTCTGCAGTTGCAAAGTTCTGAAGAAAATCTGAACTTTTTAAAAATAATCTTCAATAAAACTGATTTCCATTTATAGAAGGATAGCAGGTGTCACCGTCACATTCAGGCACCATGAAGGGTGACTTGTTAACACCCACACAGAAAAACCCACATAGAGGCTTATTGGTGGGGTTTAGGAGAAGAAAAGAACAGCTGGAAGCTGGGCTACCCTTTGACCCTTCACAATTAACATTCATATTATTGTTCACACACACTCACAGACACACGGGCTGTACGTGCTCCAATGCACAATTGTCAATGTTTTGTTTTTGCCTGAAGGGAATATTGTCAAATCAGAATCCAGTCTCTGTTCTACATTCTTTGAAGTTTAGATGGTGCTTATGTAGTCTGTCCTCGCTTGAGTCTAGCTCACCTACAAACACACTTGACCTTATTATACCGAGCCCCCTGCACGACTACGTGTTGGCATGTATTTTGAGAAATGAAACGAAACTAAAACATCATTAGTTGGAAGAAAGTCTGCTGGCCTGGAAGGCTTTGTCCCCTCTGAACACACAGCTTGTTTTAATCAGATGTAGTTCAGTCCTTGTGATTTCATTTGAAATGGAAACATGTCAGTATAGAATCCTTAAAATCGAGTTTGCTAGATTTATTGTTTTCGTTGCCATCGGGTACAGATGGTAATAGGTAAATGATGAAATAAGACTTTAAATGAAATACTGCCATCTGGCAACAGATTCAAAGCTTCTCTAACAAGGGCAGCTCTGCAGGAGTAAGAAACAAGGAATGCTTGTGGTAGTGACAAATCCTTTTTGGAGTTTACCTCTGTGGCTCCGCCATTTTTACACGCCTTATTTAGAACTTTCCATTGGGTACACGCAAGCAGTGGAAAAATATTGTGGCTTTTATAGGGAATTGTGTCCAAAGTCTCTGCTTGAATAACATTTGAAGAAGTATTAATGATATGTTTTACAACGAAGAGTGTGCATTCTTGTCAGAAGGCTCCATTTTTGCTGCATTTGTTTGACTGAAATAAATCTTCATCTGATCAGTGGTTTAAAGCAATCTACTTCTTTTTTTAATTATTGTTGAAGTGGCCTGAAGCAAAGGCTGCCAGCTGCTTCTCAGGGCTCCCTGCTCTTAATGGGCTCCTAATGTGTTATTTAGATACAGCCTATTGTGTATCAAATTAATATGCATTGATTGTGTATGTGTGCAAATCTACTTTCACGTAATCTCAGGTTAACAGCTGCCATAGTGTTAGCTTTCTCTGGTTAAATAAAAAAAATGGTGGGTTTAGGCCTACAGGTGCCATAGTGAGAGAAATGTATATTTAGCAGAGAATTCCTGATGACAGAATCTAATCAAGAACAGTTTGAATCTCTAAGGGAGCAGGGTTCCCCAGAGAAGCTGTCATCAAGGTAGATGAGTCAAACCGTTTGCATTGATCTCAACCTCTCTGGGGTTTTTGGTCTGAAAAGAATCAGTCAATACCAAAAAGCAGGCGCAACAATCAACCATCCTGAGTGCATCTAGTTCTGAAGAAATGTATACTTTCTCGTTAAACGTTTTGAATACAACACAAGTTGTACAATGTCCTGAAGATTATTTTTCAGTTGACATGTTGACAACGGTATGAACGCTCATGCAAGCAGTGAAAGCTCCAACAAACTCAGCAAAACAATCAGTACGTAAAGCAAAATCTTACCTGAGATATTTAATGCGGCATTTTACCTGATCAGAAAATATTAAGCAAAGACAACGGGGAATTTATTTTTTTTACACATCAGATCAATAAAGTTTTTTTTATTTTAAGATTGCCACAGACAAATCAGTGTTAAAGTCTAGGCTTTCCACAGCCAGAGGAGGGGTGATAATGGACACAGTCATTTTGGCTCAGAGTTACAAAAGCAGATGAACAAGAGGAGATTGAAAATAAAGCATGTTTTCATCACGTATTTAATCAGGCTGTGTATCATTATTTGAAACCCATACTAACAGGTTGCCTTACTTTATGACCACACATGTTCGTTTGTTTTCTTTGTACAGACAAACTACTGGTAGCTCCTGTTAAAAACTCATGTTTGATGTTCATCTTTTACATTTTCCTGAAGTATTTTAGGGTTTTGGATTATCATTAACTATGTTTCATCCTCTAAAAACTTTAAAGGCACACTGTAGACTTTGTGACCTAAAGAGGTGATACATATGAGTTTTAAATTATTCCTTCCTCCATGATTCAATTTGGAAGAAGAGGTACCGTCATTGACCAGGTCATGTGACCTGGAAGAACATATCACTTTACGGCCACAGGGTCTTATATTGTCATGGGGCTAAGGCTTTTACTCTATTACTTTTCCGCCTCCTCTACTACAGGCTGTGGCTGAGGCAAGAAAAAGTTTAAACTTTCTGAGAAGGCTTAAAAGAGAAAACGTAAAAGGGATCAAGCCTGAGGAATAACAAAAGTCTGCCCTACCTGTCTCCTCCATGGGGACCATGATAGATGTTGAGTAGAAGCAAAATAGGAGTAATTACAGGTCTAGTGCCCCTAGTGGCCTAAAGTTACACAGTGTCCCTTTAAGTAATGTTAATTAATCATTTATCCTTCTGACAACGTTTGGGGGTTTATTAAATGTTTTTCAGCAAAATTCCTATGTCTGCTTTGCCTTCCTTTGCAAAATCCTAAAACATTTTCAGAGCATAAGCATAAAGATTGCTTATTGATGAGTTTCTCAACCTATTTAAAGGATTTACAGATGGCGATGTTGCGTCACTTTCATTATAATCCATCACTGATTTTATATCCAATTTTTTGTGTCAAACATTTATACATTTACTGATATCCTTATTCGACTAATGATGTGTGTTAGAAGGCTTATTCATTTGAAGCTGCCCTAAATTATGAGATATTTTAAAAAATATATTTTTTTAAAGGATGTTTTGTGTTTAACCAGTAATTAATGACGAGATCAAAACGTGCATTTCCCAAACATATGTTCTTATGGAGCCTCCCAAACTCATAAAAAGAAACAAACAAAAAAAAAAAAATGAAATGAAATCCTGTGGTGATTCAATTATAAGAGCAACAAAGCAGATTCCTCTCTCTGTGCATCTCTTTGTCATACTTTTATTGCACAAACCACTAAAATGCCCCGAAAAGGTCTATCTCTATGCACATGTGTGGAGAAACACAGATGCATCCACTTAAACACTTCTGTAATTTTGCTGTTCTTGCTGATGAGTTACAGGAATTAAAATGACACAGGGCGGTTTCCCTGAGGCAGCAGTGGTCCACTCACTTTTCATCATTCATGCCCCCATTTATCCCAAAAGCCACCAGCTTAGACAGTCTCAGACAGCAGACCTCAGTCTGAGGTCCAACTCCAGCCCATCTTTGTGCTTTCTTTCTTCCTAATTACTGTTTTCTTCTCATTCTGAAGGAAATTTAAAACTGAGAGACAATGAGATATAATCACTGCTGACTTTATAATATATGGGAGCCTCCTCTGGATAATGAAATATGATGACCCGAGAAAGCTTTCAAACAGTTTTATTTCCTCTCTTATTTTACTGTTTCATTTATTTTGTTGAGGTATTCTGTCATAAAACACTCTTAAGCTATTGGAGTAAGTTTTGTAAGCATCATCAGGCTCTCAATTGAATCAATATGACTGTTGATCAAGAATCATATAATGTTTTTTTCCCCTGATTGGATCCTTAAAGAGTCACGCTAATATTACAGGACCATTTAACCACCATGGTACTGCCTCTCTAGGTGGCAAATGTGAACATTTCCTCCTCCGTGTTAGCACCTAATCTGAAACTCCCTATTAGCATCTGTGTTAGAAGATTGGAACAATAAAAATGTCTGGTATTTGAGCACATACCCAGATCTGTTACAGGCAGCTGTTGCATCAGCCAGAGTTCTTCTTACGAAGCCTTCAGCCACAGACAGAAAGGCTGGGTTCAGGAGGCTATTAATATTTCATGGTACCTTTAGGGAAAAACAGGCTGACCTATACTCTGATCAGGACCCTTTACGTTCTCTATACGCTGCTTTAAATATGTGGGGGGCCTGATACCATCTTTATTATATCCTTTAGCTGTTATGAGCCTGTAAAGGTCTGTAAAATGATGTCATTCTGCTGCTCTAACTCTCTGCTCATCCATTTAAAAGGCTTCTTTTCGTGCAGAGTTTGGATGCATGATTTTTTAAGATCGTTGTAACTAGTAACAGGTTTCGATATTTCCCTAGGATTTTAATACCCAATAATACTAATTTAAATCTGTATTTAAAAGTGAGGAGTTTTTTTGTTATTTGTTTAGTCTTTTTTGGCTTTGCTAATTAAGCCAGTTCCCCAAAAAAGTGTTTTCCCAATTTTTGGGAATATTTCCAGTTAGAAAACAAAGGCCTATCTTCCACCTACTACTTTTACCCAACTGAGCTTGAAGTTTTTAGCTACAGACTGAAAGATGGCTACCTGAACAGATAGCCTAATTGATCAATCAGTGAATATTAGCCTGTTTCAAATGTGGTGCATTGGATGCACACACTAGTGTGAAATAAGTTAATATCTTGAGTTACATGTGGGGCTGCAATAATGTTGCTGAATATTTTATAGCGGTATACCTTGCAAAAAATAAAAAGAACACTTAACTGTCTGTCAACAGAAAAAACTCAATACCTTAATTACATCATAATAACAATTTTTTTTGTGAAAAAATTTTAATTTGACTATGCTTCAGTTTTCATAAGAAACAGCAAACCAAAACAAAAAATATTATTCCCTCCTTTAAACATTTTCTGCAGCATTGAAAATCGGGAATCTCCAAATATTTTACCGGTAGAGATTCAAAAATATTCAGCGAATGTTTATTGCAATCCAAGCAGTTTGCTCTTTATTTATAAAGCTTGCAATGATATTGCAAGAGATTTTCTTATTTATAATGCTTCCCTTACCAGTATATGTGAAGATTAATGCTTTGGGTTTGCCTCCGTTACTAAATTTGTTTTATTTTGAAGTGGTTGCTAAGTCATCTATTTTAGTTTAAGTAAATTTTTTAATATATTTCCATAAAGTCACAGAAAAGGCATGTACAGTTTGTATGCTCTGTAAAAGACAAAAAATCAGCAGCCATTATTGCTAGCTGCAGATGGCTAATGATTCTTAAATTTGTGTTTTAGCTGTAATTTCTCTTTGGCACCACTTTAAAGGGCTATTTTAATGCTGTTTTTTTCCCGTTTTGTAGGAAAACTTTGATCAGCTGTAATTGACAACTTTCAGACTGGTAAAACATTTAGCACTGAACAGTTTAGGATCTAAGAAGCATTCACTCTATTTATAATAATAAGCAAGCTCATTTTGTCCTGGAATTAGGACCAACATAACTGGAAAAAATATATAATCTGGGGAAACCTTGACAGAATTTCTACATAATAAAAATGTTTTTAAATCACAGGTTATGCTTAAGATTTACATAATCTGTAGACAGATAAAAAAAAAAAAAAAAAACAGGCAATCATAATTTTTTAAAGAAGTAGTGCTAAAATGTAGTTCAATCTCAGCGACCCAGTGTCCTGTTTTGAAACAATTTTGTTGAACTTCCTTTTTCATTATTTTAGCATAAGATGCTGCCCAGAGATAACTATTTAATCACACCAGATGTCCTTATGGTGCTCCGCAGTAAAACAAAGTTATTTACCTTTCATCTACAAATATTTCTGCCTTTATGTGTATTTAATTACCTGAATTAGGGAGTTTTTGGCAACCATCATCCTTTATTATGTTCATTGATAATTTTAACCATTGTTTCTTCCTAATATAGAAATCAATCTCCTTCTCTGCATCTCTCTTTCACCTCCCTCCCTTTCTCTCTTACTCTGTGAGGCTTGATAGGCCTAATCATTTCCAGCCGTGAACTCCACATGAAAGACAACAAGCATTTGCCGTAATAGGGTGCTGAAAGAACGTGTGCGAGAAAGGACAGAAAATGGGCAAAATACTTTTGAAGGAAAAGGGGAGTTCAGGGGAGGAAGGGAGGTTAAAGGAGTATGGATGAAGCCTCCGTCCTCCTTGTTCCCGTCTCAAGGTCTTGTGCTATCATTAGCCCTGGCCTTTTGTTCCTCTGCCAAACTATGCTGCTTCCATCTCCCACCTTCCCCTCCCTTCCCTGTAATATATCTTAATTGTACTCAGAGTGTCTGAACTCATCGGCAAGACAGAAACACAAATTAATTCGGAGATGTAGGAATGTTGTAAGGAATGTTGCTCACTTGAGAGAAAAGGAATGTTTTGGGGAACATGAGTGGAAAAACGTTAAATTAGTACTTTAACTTTATCCAGGTCAAAATGGCTTGTTTTGCTTTTTAACCCACCCATTTATAATATTCATTTCATTGTAAATAAATGGGTGTTTTTTTTAGCAGCATGGATTATATTTTCAAGCTACACATTAGTTTTTCACTCAAATTATCATCACATTTAAGAAAAAAAACAGAATATAAATTAGTATAAGGATCCTGTTTCCAATCAAATGTAAAGCGTAGTTTGATATTCCTGATAATTTTCTCATTAGTCATTAGATTCAGTTATGTGATGTAAGAAACTTCCAGCTGTTACGTGACCCAAAGTCAGTTAGAAGTTACATTGCATGATTCCCTTCTTCAATGTTTTATAAAGCGTGCCTGATATGAAAAACCACAAAATCATACTTTAAATTAAGGTGTAAACATGTGTTGTGTTGTCTTTACATAGATTCTTTATGGAATTTATGCAAATCTATAGCTCTAGTTTATTCCCCTGCATTTGCCTATTTCCAATGAATAAACCAGAGGTCAAGGGTTAGCGGACCGGAATCCAGATCCAGATCCACCTACTGGCTAATCCAGACCCAACCTGATTTAAAATATTTTAAATTACCGCATGTTGTCCAACAACAGTGTCTTATTTCACTTGTGCCGGTTCTCCTGTTTGTACAGTACGCCCTCCGGAGCGCCTGGGACCAGGCTACACATGATACAAATTAGCCAATGAGTTGTGTCAGTCTGGGGCGCTGCTGCTGCTACATTTCGACACAACAGGCAAACCTGTAGCAAGCCCAGGGAAGTAAAGAAGGACAAGACGATAAGAAAAAGTGAAAAAAAGTGTGGACTGCTGGAAGAACTGTTATAAACTCGTGACAGAAAAGTGAAATGGTGAGCTCAAAGATGACCCTGCAGATTTTGAGTACGTTTGGCTAAACCTGCTGCTGTGAAGCAGGATTCTCCACCATGAACATAATCAAAAACAAATATTGATCCAGGCTCAAAATAAGCACCTTGATATGTGCTTTAGAATGGCTTTGTCTCCATTCAAACCCAGATTTAAAGCCTTGCAGGGCAACTTAAAGCCCACTGCTCTCATTAAGCCAGAAAAAAGAAAGAAAAATAACAAACGGTCAGTTCAGGCGTTTTATAAAATGTGAATCAGGAAATTGTTTATATACCAAACTGAACGATTGTTGTTCTCTACTTAAAAAAAAACTTTAGATTTTAAAATGAAAAAAGGTTATATTTTTTAGATTTTTTTTTATTTATTTAAAAAGTCAATGTATTACTTGGATGAATAAACACCTCATTTTATTTTAGTGTTAAATTCTGTATAAGATTAGAATTAAAAATGTCTCCGGACCTTTACTGGTTATTGATTTTCTTTATTCGGACCTTGCTTATTTATAATTGGTTACTCCTGGAATAAACTCTGTGCACAAAATTATGCATTGTTGTTTATTTGTCTTCTTTGTTGAGTATTTTGATAATTTAAGTTAGTATTAATGAAACTAGAAAAAATATCTGTAGTATATTATTGTTTGTATCAAAACTTTTAAATATTCAAGGGAGGTTGAAGGAGTTTATATCAAAACAACGAACCATTTAATTGTGGTTTTGATCCCCATCTGAGCTAAATCTAATCTCCTGTACCGTAACCTAGTAGGTTACAGGAAGTGGTTGTAGATCACCGGTTATCAAAGTATCTCATTATGAAGTTGTGAACTGATGCTTAACTTATATAGAACATGCAATCACAGGCAGCTTTTTTTCTGGATTTTATTTCACTATTTCAAATTCACTTTCCTGGAATCTCACCACATGTTTTTTATTTTTTGATTACATTGCATGATACTAGAGCAGGCCACCACTGACATTATCAATGCTTAACTTTCAATTCTAGGTGATATTCTGTCCTGCATTTTATTACAATTCTTTGTTATCTAGTTTGAAGTTTAAAAGCCTCTTATTTTGCTTAAAATCTGTATTTGCCAGAAGAGCTGCAGTTGTATCTGAGATGCCGTGCGTTAATCGGCCCTGACAGAAACCAGTGTTTCATATTGACAAACCACAGAGAACAGCAAGACCTATCTGAAGCAGCGTCCATATACTGAAGCTGAGAATAGATGAATTAATCAAAGAGCAGCAGTGGAAATTTGTTAAAGGATTAAAGGTTGTGAGTGATGCAGTAAAAACATGACAGTTGGGAAAAATAGGAAAGGAAATTAAATACTGGTGCCAGATTGATTTCCTTTCACTTGTGAGTTTAAAAACATTATACGATACAAGGCAGGTATCTTCAGAATTAGTGCATAAGGTTCTAGTATCAATTAACTGGATGCCCAAGGCTTTGGGGAAACCCTCTTAATTAAGGCACTGTACCTGAAGCACTGGAATACAATTTTAAAAGTGGTAATAATTATTCTTAAAGAAACATTTTTTTAGAGAAAATAATAATGCAAAATGGTTTTGGGGGATTTAGTCCATTGACTACAAATTGTTTACAGTATATTACTGCAGATTATTGCAATTATTAGCCCTTTGAACTGATTCTCACCTGTCATTCATGGTTATATTTTTGAACTCCAGGATTTCAGTAGGATAGGGTTCATGGTTTTCTAAAGAAGTAAAGGGAAAAAAAAGCAGGAGGAAGGGGGGGTGTTTAGAAAATCAAACCTGATCCAAAAACCTGCTTAAACGTGAATAGTCTGAATGGCAGTTTCCCAAAACGATGGAGACAAGCATGAGATAAATGTATACTATACTAAACACCCGAAGAGATTAAGATGTTGAATAGCTTGGACTTGAGCCTGAGCTGGCGTTGCTATGTGCTTGTATGTTTACCTCTGTAGGACCATGAAAAGTTCACCAAGGAATAACTTTGCAGAGACAAGTCTGGGTGGCTTCTCTACTCACTAGAAGGCAGGCTCCTCCGAGTCTAACACACCAGATTTATGAAGACCTGTTAAGCATAGGTATTTTCTAGATTATCCCTTTAAAAAAATATTTGCAAATTTACATATAAGCTAAAAGTACAGGGGACAAAAAGCTAAATGTAAGCAGTTTTTGATATCAGATTGACTTATCAAGCAGTGTAAACTGAGTCTTAGTGCAATGCTGAAAACAAAAATTATTTATTCAGGCTCCTGTTCCGCCAGGAAAGGGTTTTCATCTGTTGCTAGTTTCTTATGTTGGAGTTTGTCAGTACAGTCATGGATTCTAACATTTAAAGTTCTGCATACTGCCAAAGTCTTCAATCAGCCTAACCGCTGGCCTGTGTGCAGTATACCAAGAAATGGCAACAAAAATCATTGCACCTTTTTTTTCTTAACTCTCACAGTTGAAAGCATAAATTTCTTGTCCTGCTTTGAGTTTCTTTAGCATTTTTTTTCAGCATGAAGAATTGGTAACATTAAAGTTTAATGTGTGGAGAATCAGACTCCTACTTTTTCTCTTGTTCCCAGCAGCGTTGCAAGTCCTTTCCCACGGATGTCTCAGTCTTCGAAAATCCTTCCAAGTGTGCTTACATAAGCTTCGTACTGTAAAGGCTTATTTTTTTTTTTACCTTCTTTATTATAAGCAAGGACGGCCATTTGCTATGTTGGGTTGGAATCTTCATTAAAAGTTCGAGGTGAGAATGAAGTCACTCTATGACCAGGTGGACGGGTTGTGGGTGTTAAAATCCTTTTAATTAGATTAAGTGAAAACGACCCTGATCATATTTGAGATGGTGTGGATAATCTAAAGTCTTGCTGTATTCCATCACCACAGGTGGCTAATCCATCACAGACGGCTAAGAGGGATACAGTGAACATTTAGACAATAGTTAAGATTGTGGAAGATAAAGTTAATCTCAGGTTCCAATACGTTTTCAAGCCACAAAGCATCCAGACATGACCAATGAGGCTGAGTAAGACTCCTCAGAGAATCTCTAGTCTCTATCGTAGTGCAAATAGCCCTGTTTTATTTCCTATATTAACAACAGTCTGGGTCAAGCTGCGGGTATTTCTGTCTGTCTGCAGCCAATAGGTGGAATAAGGGTGAAGATGTGTTGATGAAGCAGAAGGAAGTATCAGACCGGATTTCTGATGTCGGCTTCTATTTTTGTCGGGTTCAGGGCCAGGGCAAGTTCAAATTCAGGATTAGGTCCTTTGATGAAATATATATATATATATATATTAGAATAGAATAGAATAGAATAGAACACTTTACTGTCCCAAAATGGGGTTATTTAGATGTTTATAGCAGCAAAATGTGTGCTATTTTCCAAGATAACGTAAAACTGACAAACTAACACAATATAATTACTCTTTCTTTTCCTTACCTTCCTTTACTTACATTTGAAAGCACCATGTTTCAAAGTATAAATCTTTACATGATCACATGTTCACATTACCTTCACTTTCAGTTCTTCTCTTGAACTTTAGGGAGATGAGGGTAAAACAGCAAAGGGAACATATCTGTATAGATGGATATACATATCCATCTATAAATACACAATATAAACACCCTGTGCAATAACCCTCTATAATGATCCTACTATTAGAATAATAATTAAAATTTATATATTCCATGCACCTTTTTCTTCTCACAGTCTTCTCCTTTGAATATTCCGGGTGATGTAATGAGTAAATTTCTCCACTATGAGATCAATTAAGTCAATCAATCAACAATCAATCAATACCAATCAATGTCTCTAGATAAAACCCTAAACTTTGGAACTCCTAATTTTCAGTATACAGTTAACCCTAACTCAGGCCATGTGGTACCAAAAACCCTTTCATGTTGAAAGCACGAGCCGATCATTTTTATTTCTCAACATTTTGAAGCTTGTCATCCATCTCAGGCATACCTGTTTGGCATGTCCATGTTATTTAAACATCAATTCTTTATGTTTTTAAAGAATTGAAAGGAAGAAATTGACTGAAATGTTAGCCAAGTTGACAGCCATTTACTAAAACTCAGTTTAAATGATGATCAATTATATGTGTATTAAAGGGGCTAGGTAAGATTTTATATAAAAAAAGAGAAAAGAAACTACATAAAATTGAAACTGCAGATTTAACAGGTCTGATGTCCAGCTGCTGACAGCTGTGACAGTCAGTGAGGGATTCATGTTATCAGGCCTTGTGGATCTTGGCTTTGCTTCAAGGATTTATCTGCAAATGAAGAGCTTCATAAACACCACAAAACAGCATCACGGGCGAGTTTAAAAAGTCCAGACCATGGTCCAAACACGACATTTCCTCAATTGTGTGTTCCAAGGAAGTCTTTGTTGATACGAGATTTCTGAGTGTTTTTACTAGTTTTCTCAGAACTTGCATGTAAACACAGGCGGGTTGATTTGCAGCTCAGTTTAATAGCACATTAAATAATATGAAACATAAGAGTTCTATCAAATATTGAAATTAAATGGATTTGTTCTAGAGAAGAAAAAACTAACTAGGAGAGTATATTCTACTGTTTCAGTCCCTAACATGATCAGGTATGTAGGCAGCCATTTACAGGTAAAAATAGGACGATTCTGTTAGAGCATGAGAGTAAAGTGTTTATCGGTTTCCTTAAGAACACTTTAGGACCATTCTCGGGTATCGTTTTGGGACTTATTTTTTGTCTTACTTTTGAGACTAAACTCCTGCAAGCATTTGGACAACGTGCAAGCTGTCAACGCAGACAGGATTTGAACCCTTGACCTTCTTCCTGTGAGGCAACAGTGCTAACTACCAGGCCTTCCCGCTGAAGACGTGATTAATGAATATTGATAATTTCAGCTTTTAAATCAACCTGTCCTGTCAAGATAATGTTGTTTTCTGGCCAAAGCCAGACAACTCTCTGCAAGTAACTCAACAGTATGTTTTTCTAAACAAGGTTTGTCTTTCAGACTTCTAAAAACTAGATGGTTAAGAAGGTAAAACCTTATTTCAAAAGCAGAGCACTTAGAGCTTGCTTTCAAAGCCTTCCTTATGACCTGAAGATGAAATGGAGGACAGTGAAATGCTAAACATCTTTAACATGAGCATTTATTTTACATATACCACAATTTTCCATTCTTACATTTTTTGTAACTTTAGAAAAACAAGGATTGATTTTTAAAGTGGCCAAACTGGAGCGACAGTGGCTTCAGGTATAGGAGTTTGCCCTGAAATGGAAGAGTTGACAGTTCAAGCCCCGGCTAAGGCTTTCAGTGGCACTGTGCACTTGGGCAAGACACTTCACCCGCATTGCCAGTAAACGGCAGACTGGCTCCT
The DNA here is from genome assembly GCF_000732505.1 of Cyprinodon variegatus. Taxonomy (NCBI): domain Eukaryota; kingdom Metazoa; phylum Chordata; class Actinopteri; order Cyprinodontiformes; family Cyprinodontidae; genus Cyprinodon; species Cyprinodon variegatus. The sequence continues at coordinate 1,137,569 of NW_015150652.1, forward strand.
GTCAGTGAGCCCCAGCGCAGCTGTGGACAAAATGTAGCCGCCACCATCAGCGTATGGGTATGTGTGTGGGAATGGGTGAATGACTGAATATGGTGTAAAGCTCTTTGGTCAAGTCTTCTGAGTTTAAAAAGTCCTATATCAGTACAGGTCATTTAAAGTGGGACCTGAACCAGACCACAATTTCTGTGTCATTTTAACATGTTGTGTTTATGTATATTCGCACCCTGTGTCAATTGATCCTTAAGAACTGAAGCGCTTTTAATTGCTCGACCAACCTTTTCATATGTTCTAATTTTTTTCTCTTTTTGCTCATCCAAACCAACGAGAGTACTTCCAGTGACTTCTCTCCCTTTCTGTGCCCACATAACAATGCAGTTTTTTTAGATTTATATTTTCATTTTATTGTATTCTCTTTTTATTTTTGATAAATCTGGGATATATAAATGAATGGCATAAAATGGATTGCCCACACAGATATTATTTTATAGTGTTTTGAAAATTATGACAAGTAATGCTTTATTTAAGGTATATATATCAGGAGCACATCTACGCTATGTTGTGTCCGAATTATGCATTTTTATACTGTTGTAATACCAAAGGGTTCAAAAACTGAGAGACAGGAAACAGTTGTGTTTGAGTTTTGTGGTTTATTAGACTGTTATTTTAATGTTTATTTCAATCGTAACATAAATAGAGTGATACCTGTGTTCTTTTTCTAAATCATGTGTCTTTTCCATTAGGTTTCCGCCACAGATGGAGACCGAGGTTCTTTTGGGACCATTACCTACACCCTGGGCTCAAGCTCTGGAGGCACTGTTCCCTTTACCATTAACAAGGAGACGGGTCAGCTATGTACCAGTGCAACTCTCGACAGGGATGAGGGATTAGAGAAGTTTGAACTGGCTGTAACAGCAACAGATGGAGTAAGCCATTTTTACTATATAACTATTACATCTATAATAAAATACACTTGTTGTAATACAGTGTTTAAATCTAGAAATTCGATCCTATAAGGAAATATGATGAATGCCAATCTAGTACATACCTTTAAGGAGACCTCTTATGAAAAATTCAGTTTTTGCAAATTTTTGTACTTGTATTTGGGTCTTTAGCGCTACATTGCAAACACAAAAATAACAAAAAAAAAAAAAAAAAAAAAAACTACCATTCAGCCATTTTTTGGTGGTTTCCACATTGTGAGATTGGTGCAGCCAACTAAAACTTATGTCAATAAAAATGACACTTTAAACGGCTCATTCTGAAAGGAGCTCAAAATAGATGGAACCGAGGAGGTGAAATCTCATTATTTGAGAATGATTTTGTGCACATGTACTCATAAATCAGGGAAGTTGGCGAAACTTTCCAGATTTATGCGGGAAACCCCCTGATTTTTTATGCTATCTCCCGCTAATCTCCCAATTTTTCAGTGAAGGAAAAAGTAAGCTTGTGGGGGATATATGTCACAGTACCTGGCAACCCTAACCATAAAGCCTGCCAGAACACAAGAAAAAGAAGAAAGTTTTATTAGTTCAAATCGTACTCAAAAATCATTAATTGAATATCAGAGAACAATATTTTCACAATAAGGTTCCTTCATCAGGTTTAAAACACAAGGCTTGAAATAAGAAACACACTTACTCAGAGGGTTGATACCCCATTGAAATAAAATAAAAAACCTCCCTAGTTTTTAAAACCTAGTGTATATTTGTGTACTAAATGTGTTTCAGCCAACAGACCTATCCTAACATCTTTATAAGGCATCACAATAGGTCACAATGCTTTTGTAGCATCGGAACATTTCTTAAATTCTATTCGACATAATTCTATTCTTCAATTATACATAAATCAAGTCCCACAATCTTAAATTAATTTGAGGGACTACATTCGTCACTCTCTGTTAAGGAATCATTAGTTAAGGGATCATTCATAAGTGTCAAATAAGAGGGAGGATTTTTATGTTTCTCAGGTGCTCTTTTTTATTGCTAAAATGAAAACAGTAAAGACAATCTCAAAAGTGAATGTTCAAAATTATTTGCAAGCTAATAATCTTTTGAAGAAAAAATATAAAAATAAAATAAAATTCAGAGTGTCTTAACCAAGACATCTTTGCTCACTGCTCCAAAACTCTAACCAAAGAAAAAACCGAGTCCCTCACTGTGGTTCATAACCGGACTTTTGTTTTACTCACAGAATCAACTGGACCTCTACTCATGTGGTTCTCACACCTCCCGCTGGGGGGAAGATCTTGGCCCATACTGCTGTAATTTAGGATACTACAACTGGAATGCTCTTTGTTCTGGCTCATGTTGTTTCTTATCTTGGTGTTTCCTAACTTTGGTTTCAGAACTGTTTACCTGAGAGAAAATGGTTTTAAAGGAAGATAGAACGTAAAATGGAGCATAAATGTCAGGTGTTTAAGGGAATGCTTGAAGTCTTGCAGAACTTCACACATATATAGACAAATCCCTTTACCACAAATTAACATCATTGGTTGATTATTCCTGTTTTACTTGATCTGGTAATATCCATTTCTGTAGTTTTTGTTGAGCTCAGTTTCGGTCACAAAGAAAATTACTTTTTGAAAAAGAGTCAGTTGAGAAGGCCTTCAGCCAACCAGAGGTGGATGTAAGTTAATGTGAAGTCTATATAGTGTTAGATTGGACCATTTTTGTTCGTTCAATCATTTCAATCTTTTCAGGATCATTTTAATTCAATTTAACAACTTTCTGCGGAATACTTTTAATACTTTTTTTATGTTATAAGAAAATCAAAGCTGTGTTTGACTGTACTGAAATAAATCTGATCAAAGAGGAGCCCATGTCAGAACACGACATGCTGTTCCTTGCACTGTCTTGAAGAATCAAAAGAATCAGCAGGATGGCAAAGCAATCAGTAGAAGAAAGGAAATGCAGTAAAGGCTGGAGTCAAAGAAGCAAGAAGAAAGATACTTTAATGGTGCATGGTCATGTTATGCCCTTACAAAAAGGACCAAAAACCATTTGATCATAAAAAAAGAAAATTTTAATTATATACACTAATTGTCCATCCTAATATTGTTTTTTTTAGCCTGAATAAATTTCAAGTATTGGCACGTAGGACAGACAAAGACCTGTGCTGGCATCTGTTGGCTGTAAGTCAAAGCTATTAGAAAAGCCAGATGAAAATTTACACAGCTACCTAAAAGAGCCCACCCTACAATGCCTTGCATTAAAAAAAGCTTAGCGTGGTCCAAGACCAACCAATAGTAAGTAAAAAAACAGATCTACTGGAGCTCTGGTTAAAGCGAATCCTCCCTAGAGCTTCTAGGCAGGACGTCAAGGAAAAATAAAAATCATAAAGTCAAAGGTCATGGGATAAAACCTCTTTATTGGAATGAAAACAAAATGCACATCAATCTCACATCCATCCATTTTGCAGCAGCATCAGAATGCCTTTGAAGTTATTAACTGGCTTATCCCCATTACTATGTTGTAAACCCATTTAATACAGTGCTTTAGGGTTAATATCACAGAACGTATTTATTTGCAAACAAATTGAGCAAAAGCAAAGCTCTAAGAACGAATACACCCGCAGGACACTGTCATTCTTCAGAAAAACTTTGCATGCAACCAGAGTGGACTACTGGCTTTTAAATTGGAAGATATAATTACACTATTCCCATTTCAGTCAATGTATTCATGTAGCATTTCAGTATTAGATGCCACTCGTTACCTTGACCAGAAGCCCTTGAAAGAAGAGTTTTATTTCTTCTGGAGTTGTACATTTAAACTATTATTTAACCACCAGATCTAAACTGCATTTACTGTGTTATAATTCATTGAGCACAAACAAACTAATTTGCAGAAAAACTCAGACAGTTGACTGGCCCGATATTTAAATTACTTGCACATGTTTCTATCTTAAATGATCTTAAGTGAGAAACTATTGAATTTAATCCTTTGTTTTTTTTTTATGCAGGGTGGTTTAAGTTCTGTAACTCATGTGAGAGTCACGGTGGTGGACATTAATGACAACCGGCCCACCTTCTATCCAGTCCTGTACACGGTCAGTCTCAGCACTCACAGCGCCCCTGGTACCTCTGTGCTGAAGGTAACAGCCAACGACCCCGATGCTGGAGAAAACGGCAGAGTGACCTACCGCACAGCACCTGGAGGGGGCTCCACTTTCTTCACCCTCAACAAAGACACAGGTGATTTGAAAAACTTGTGCAAACTTGACAGCTTGCAAAGCTGGTCTACTAACCAGGAACCACATCAGTCACAGAAGGAAAAAAGAAAGTGCATTCCTTTTATCTTATATCTCTTCATTAATATGCAAAATAATGTTGATTTTGAGAATGTGCCAAACACTGGGAGGGGAATTTGCAAATGTAATCATAAAGGTTCCATAATGTAATTTATACATGCATGGAACTGATTACTGTTTGAAAGGCAGCTGCAATCTGAGGTATATGGCAAAAAAGAGGAATAGGTACAATAATATACAACACAGAAAATTAATCTTCTCTTGTGTTTATAATATGTTTGGACTGTCAAAAATAAATATAGTAGATTGATAATTATACATTCTAGGATTGCATTTTTGAGCTGCTAAGCTATGCCATGTCTCCTATGGAAAAGCTCCTTTCAACACCCTATTTTGCATATATGCATTCATCCAATAAGAAACATAAAACCAGTTATAATAAACATAATACACAATCAGCTGATACATCTCACTTCAGAATAGTAGATGAGGATCAACAAATTCCATTTCCTTTCATTTTAATTTAAATACCAATAAAATTATTTCCAGCCTTCAGCAGTGTTTTTAAGATGTCTGCAATAAGAATGAAATAATAACACTTTTTAAACATTTTTCACTTTTTAGGTGTGATTTCTTTGTCCCGTTCCCTTCATGGCAAAGCCAACACCATTATTTCCATGGAGATTTCAGCTGAGGATGGTAGCGGCCTGAAGGCACCAGTAAATGCCAGAGTGAACGTGAGCGTGGTTGGAGGCTCTGTTGCGTCCCCTATTTTTGAACAAGCACAGTATTTCTTCACTGTGTCAGAGGATGTTCTCAGGGGGACAGCGGTGGGAGTGGTCCATGCTGCAACAAAAACAGGTATGAATGCTGTTAATTAATAACTCACTTGTGTAACAAGTACGAAACAAAGAAGAAATATCTGGGATACTTGAAATTAATTATATACTTTCATTGTGTATTTATTAACAAAACCACTACTAAGTTACTACTAAACTGCACAGGACTTAAATCGGGGTTCTTCAACGTTTTCCAGGCCAAGGACCCTTCCAGGCCCCTAATTATATATATTGTATGAAATTGTGTTATATCATACTGGTCCTATAGTCTATTACAGATGGAGTCATGTAAAGAAAGTAATTTCTCCCTGGGATTATTAAAGTATTTCTGATTCTGATTCTTGGTTGATGGGACAGGTGTTGTGAATGAAACGGTGCCCAGGTTGAAAGAGTTCCTGTGTGTTGCTGAATGTGAGCATTGATGACTGAAAGACATCTTCTGCCTCGATTTATCTGTTTACTACAGTGTGTTGAATTAGTGTTAATGTGACAAAAAGAAAAATTAAAGGTTGAAATATAAAAAAAATTCTAATTAACCAAAACTTTCGAGACCCCCATACAGTAGAGAGAGAGAGGGAGGGGGAGAGGGAGAGAGAGAAGAGAGAGACAGTACTGTTAGTCCAAAATCTAGTTTAGAAGTTGCCTTTTTTCTGTTATTTAGAAATGAAACATTTATGCATTGACACTGAAAGTGGTACGTTCTATTGCCTGAAATACTGTTGACCCCTACTTTCTTCAGAAGTGCACTTTATCTCTTTCTGTTATTTGTTGTTTTCTTTTAAGAGTTCTTGGCATTTTTGTTTTTTATTTACAGAAATCATAGATGAAAAGGGCAGAAAAGGTCATCAGTGTTAGGAGTTGAACAGCGACATTACCCATGCATCAAGCACCGGCTGAGATTTGAGGGTTGCCCATCATATATCAATAGTTTTTAAATCATTTATTTAAAAAATTTAAATCTAAAAAGGTCTTAGATACCTTGAAATCCAAACATGCAAACCCTGCAAGCAACTGTGTTTTTTATTTACTGCTTCCCTAAAATTTCTAATCTATAAAAAAATTCTCACTGATGAGACCAATTTAGCTGCTTTTAAAAACAAAGCTTTACACTTTGGTTCTTGGATCAATTCCAGCTTGATATATCTTAGATTTTCTTAGTTTTCTGTGTGTGTTTTAAACTCTTGGATTAATATGCCTTTCATGTGCTTTTACTCCTTTTATGAGAAGACTTTTATAGTTCTTTCATTGTAGCACTTTAGTATAACTTGCTTGTGAAAAAAAGAGGCTTTATAAATAAAATTGGCGTTGAGACTTAACATGTCTTTTCTCTTTTTTTTTTAGGTGTTTCTAAAGGCATCTTATACTCCATTTCTTCCGGAGACCCTGATGGCTACTTCACAGTGGACAGCACCTCTGGCACCATTCGAACAGCTCTGCCTCTTGACCATGAAACCTGCTCCAGTCTGAACCTAGATATCCAGGCACGCTTTGGTTCTCCCCCAGCCTATGCAACCAGCCGTGTTCGTATAACTATTTCAGATGTCAATGACAACGCCCCCGCATTCCTTCCCTCTTCATCTGAGTCCCTCCTGTTGCCTGAAATAACCAAAATGGGCTCAGTAATATACCGAATCCAGGCCACAGACAAAGACTCTGGTCACAATGGACATCTGAGCTTTGACCTCATCTCTGCGGGGGCTGCGGGCAGCAGCGGCCAAAGGACATTTGGCGTAGACCGTGGTAGTGGGGAGGTACGACTGATTGGAAGTCTTTCTTATGAGTCTGTTCCACGCTATGATCTTCAGGTGGTGGCGAAGGATGGTGGAGCGCCGCAGCTTAGTTCCACTTTTACTCTTGTGGTCCATATCCAAGCACAGGATGCACAAGGCCCCACCTTTGACACCCTCACCTACAGAGTGGAGCTCCGGGAGAACACGCCTCTCAACACACGTTTCCTGCAGGTTCGAGCACTCAACAGAGAGTCATCAGGGAATACTGGAAGCACCCCGTCTTCGTCCTCCTATATTTCCTACCGTCTGAGGCCTGATGGTGATGCAGCTGGATTTGGCATCATGCCAGACACTGGATGGCTGTTTGTTCGTAGTTCTCTGGACAGAGAGGTCAAAGATATGTACCTGTTGACAGTCTTGGCTACATCAGGCCCAGGCGGAGCGGGCAGGACCGGCAGTGCCACTGTCAGGGTGTCTGTAACGGATGAGAATGATAATTCCCCGAGGCTGAGCCAGGAGAGGGTGTTCCTTGCTGTCAGAGAGAACTTAATGGCAGGGTCCGGCTTTGGGAGAGTTTCTGCAACAGACAGAGATGCAGGACTAAATGCTCGACTCACATACAAACTTCTCCACTCAGACAGACACTTTCAGATCAACTCACAAACAGGTAACTAAAAATACCATGAGGAATTTAAGCAACAGTTTAATTTGACATTTTTAATAGGATTACAAGGAAATAAATATTACTGAGTGTTAAAGCAATAGCATATTAAATGCTGCATAATTTTCTTCCAGGACCTAATGATCTGCTGTCTCTTAATTAAAGTATTCAATTTTGCTCTTTTCAATTTTCTGTCTGGCTCTAGGGGAGATCAGCACCCGCCTCGCTCTGGACAGAGAGCAGCAGTCAAGCTATCAGCTTATCGTGGTGGTGCAGGATGGGGGCACTCCTCCGCGCAGCACCACAGGCACTGCTCACATCACCGTACTGGATGAAAATGACAACGCCCCCAATTTCACTCATGCCAGGCCTGAAAGAGAGCTGCTGCTTCAGGTGAGAACTGATGGAGCTAGATCTGTCAACGAGGGATATTACTACATCAGGAGGAAATCTACATACAAAATACCTTTAATTTCAACTGATGTCAACAAGGGATGTCCCTCTCAGACTATGTTGTCCCTAATGCCAATAAATTTATTAAATTTAGAAAAATATTGAGTTTTAATCCAAACAATTTTCAAATTGGTACCATATAACTTTGGCTGGAAACTCACTTTTCATCAGAATCACACTCCCAAAACGTTATGAATGTGTTGCTCCTGCTCAAAATTATTTAAACAGGAGACTGTGCTTGAAGGGTTAACTTGCTTAACCTTAGTTCTATAGATTTTTCTGCTCTTAACTTGTAGTTTCCTTGCCTGGTACTTCTTGGCCAGGTTGTCATTAGAAATAAGAGTTAGGTCTCTGCTGCCATACCTGGTGAATCAAGGCATTAAATAGGAAAAAAAAAAAAATACATCTTTTATAGCACTTATTGAGCTGGTGAAGATCCTCTACTTTTTGATCATTTAGTTCATAATATATTTAATTGTGGGTCAGGGAAAGGATTGACTGCATGTCTATAGTCATCCAGGCGAAGAAAGAGGTGAGTCGAAATTCATATTTGATTTAGGTTGTCATCAAAAGAACAAGCACACAAGCAGATTCATCTAGGATCGAGATTCTTGTCTGCACGACCAAGACTAGCCATTCATGCTAATAACCTCTTCAATCTGCAACTTTATTGCAATCTAGCAAATACAAAGAGTTACGGTCTTCCTCAATTAAGGTGTAAAAGACATATTTGGAAAACTGCTGTGTGGAGGCAAATACCTTTTTTTAGAACATTGATGTTGATTTGAAACAAATATTGTATCTTGATGTGTTTTGGACATCCATTTGTTTCATTGAAAGTTTTTTGTCTGTAATAGGACTCCATTTACTGTATATTGCTCAAACTCTTGCATGCTTGTCCTTTTCCTTTTTTTCCTTCTGTACAGATATATAGATAACAGTCATGCAAAAAGTCAAATGTTTTAAATGACTTTTGACATTTTATCTTCCAGCTAATCATTGATACGAATGACCTTTTTTAGAATCTACTGTATGCACATAAAAGAATGCCATAGCAGAAAGTGTTTGGACGGAAGTTCTGTTCGTAATTTTATGTTTTTGTGTTGCAGGTGCCAGAGGGTCTACCATCAGGGACTGTGGTAGGAACTCTGTCAGCTAAAGATGCTGATGAGGGGGAGAACGGTACACTGCACTACTCTTTATCAGGTAATTCCATCCCGATCAAACATAGATCCAGCTAGAGGCATGGAGATAGGAAAGTTGCGCCATCACAAGACCAAGCAAGTTAAGTTGCTAGGGCGTCCATTTGTTCAGCCCATTAAAAATATAGCTGTGACAGATTGATTCTTTGGTAATTATTTCACATAGCACACAATCAATACCAAAACATTTCTAATTAAGAGTTTGTACTCAGTATTATATTTTTGTTGTTAGCCATATGCAATAGAGCCTGTTCAGACATATTCAGTTGACTCCTATGTAATGTCCACAGATGTTAACATTTTGTTTTAATGATCAAAGATGAGTAGAGCAACCTAAAAATCATTTCCTAGTAACATAATGAGTTTTAAGTATATGTGGATGTAGTCCTACAAATTCTTACCTTTTTACATTTGTATTTATGTTATGCATATCACAAATAAACTGTCTGTTTTAGCCATCTCAAGCATCTTTGTTTTCATTAGGTAATGCTATGTAGAGGTAGAGAACATGAGTCGCTGAGAACATGAGCAACAGCGACTCCATGAGTCGCTGTTGCTCTTTGATACGTTTACCATTGATATGTTTACCAAGTTCACCAATGGATTTGTCAAAATAATTTTATCTCTATGGCTTTTGTTCCAAAAATGTGATTACTGCTCAGTAACTCTAGAATCTAGACATTCTAGAGTTACTGAGCAGTAATCACATTTTTAATTTCGACTTTATCTGTTTGAACTTCTTAAGGTCCCAGAGCAGAGCGTTTCTCCTTGAACCCCACCAGTGGCGAGCTGAGAACTGCTTCCCCTCTACGTTGGGCTGAGCGAGCTGAGTACAGATATACAGTGACCGCCACTGACCACGGCACTCCAGGCCTCAGCTCAACCTGCCAAATCCGAATACAAGTAAATATAACATTTATTGATCACAGTCGGAATCCTTTCAAGTCAAATGGGGGACTAAAGATCTATGTGGTGTGTTGACTTTCACAGTTTACCTCTTGCTTTTTGCTTTACTTGCTATAGCTTTGACATTTTTTGCACCATATAACTATCAGAACAAATAGAAAATGAGTTATATGAGTAGGAGTGAAGCTGAACCCTTGCCTGTGTAAATAAAAGCATGTATCGAATCTAGTATGCGTTTCCTGATCCAGAGGTCATGGGGTAACCAAAGCCCACAGTGAGAGGGTGACTCTGCGCACAGGGAGTGTGCCGGCCAGGACTGATTTTCTTAATGCTCTGCAATGAAGGTCAAGCTCGAGTATCAACACACAATATCAGGAATTTAACTGCAGGAGAAAAATGTCCAAGGAAAGGGCGGCGGTGGCTTTCTTTCACTGTAGAGCAGGGAGCTCTTTGTTTTTTTGCCTGATATGATTTCAGAAAGGAAAAGGATGCTAATTGCAGCAGGATTGCTTGCCTCAGATTTCACTTGTACGCTCTTTGTGTGACAGTGTGATTAGACAGAGGGGAAACAGGCACCTTGGAATCAAACGCTCCCAGATGAGATTTGATGAGAGCCAGCTGCAGTGAATCATAAAAACAAAACGGCGTTGCACACCACTGTACAGTAGCAGGGTGCAACACATGTATGTATACTAAAACACTTGTTTTGGATGAGGTAAAATGTTAAGTTTACTGATTTTTGAGAAAAAAAATATGTGGATAAAATCAGAAATGGTGATATTGTTTGTTATTTTTTTGTTTTTTGCTGTGAGTAAAATTATTTGACATCCTACTTAGAAAAAGGAACAAGAGTAAAAGCACTGCTATAAAAATAAATGAGATCTGTTTAGCACTTTTAAGCCTGATCTGAGTCATTGTACACAGAAAACAGTTCCTTCTCATCTTCTAATAGCCCCATAAAGAAGATGCTGTTCCCCCAATGACAATTTTCCCCATAGGTGTATGAAAAAATAAACTAACAAACAAAAAGCCTCCCAGTATATGTATATATGTATACTGTCTAATCTAATTTCATGCTGTTGTACATTAACTGCAACCATGCTCTTCATATAAAACCTGCATTTGTAAATTCTATATATTTCTATTCACGTTTTTTTTTTTTTTTTCATGTAAGCTGCATGTTTGCTTGCCTAAGTCTAACACCTCATCACCAAAGCAAATTCCTCGTATATGTAAAAGAAATTCTTGTTAACAGCATTTCTGATTCTGGTTTTGTCTGAGTGAGACATTTAAGCAACAAAAAAATTAATCAGTTTACCAGAAAAAAAATTATCTTATCAGTGACACCCAGCCTCTACAGATGTTTTTCTCCTCAGCACAATCTGAGGTATGTGGCTGTTGGTTATTGCTCTGCTTTATTTGAAATGATGTATTTTGCAATTTCCCATCAAAACTTTTATTCTAGTGTATTACTTTACAGACCTTGGGCTCCCTGGATGAAATTGGATTGCAGCAGTGTTGGGATATTTGTATGGAAAGAATGTATAATGCCCAATGAGAAAGCCCAAAAGTGTTTTTTTTTTTTTTTTTTTTTGCAGCAGTGTTGGGATATTTGTATGGAAAGAATGTATAATGCCCAATGAGAAAGCCCAAAAGTGTTTTTTTTTTTTTTTATTGAAAGTAATCATAGAAAAATCTCAGTAGTACAGCTGAAGTTCAAGTTTAGCGATTTAAGCCTGAGATCTTTCTACACCACCTTCTGACTATTAAAAGAAACCTAGCCTTGTTACATACAACAGACTTTGCCTTGATGGTTTTCTCTCATGCATCATTTAAATGATACATTGAATTATTTCAGTGTGCTTTGGCTCACCCTCGGTTGATTTGGTGAAAGAGTTCAGTGTGAACAGTATTTGAACCACCAATGTTTGTTTCTAAAAGTGACCACAAATGGTAGAGAAAAACTGAAGCTGTTTGATTTAATTTTCTTTTCTTTTTATTTCAGGTTCTCAGCAACGCCAGGTCATCCCCAACACCCAATGTCAAATCTATGACCCTGAACACTGTTGAAGGCACTGCTCCCGGCTCCATTATCGGCACGTTACGCCCACCTGGCCATCAGGATTCTGCTGTGCAGGATGGCCAGGTGACCTACCTGGTAGTGGGAGGGACCGACCGGGACGGGACTTTCATGGTGGACCGTCTGGAGGGCCATGTGTACCTGGTGCGCGAGCTGGACTATGAGAAGGGCTCCAGATACACTCTGCACGTCGAGGTGACAGATTTCTCTCAAGCATTTCCAAGCAGCCACCTGGTCAAGCTGGACATCAATGTGAAGGATAGCAATGACCATGCCCCTGAGTTTTCAGAGGACCCAGTGACTATTGTGATCTCAGAAAACACAGAGCCGGGGGCTTCAATACACACTTTCCAGGCTGTGGATAGGGTAAGAAACAAAGATTTGAGCAGTACAATGATTTTTAAAAGTCTGTTCCATTTGTATTGTGATTCCATAGAAATAAATTTCTTTCTTACCTTATAAAGCATCCCTTGGCTGTAGTTCTGGCCTCTGAACTTTCTCTGTTTAATGCTACTAAATAATTATGTCACACTCTTTCTTAGTTGCAAGGTATTTTCACATTTGAAAAATCCATGCAAAAAGTTAATCATCAAGGTCCTGTGAAAACGAAATAGTCATCATCAAATGTTTTTTGTATCAATTTTAATCTGTTCTGTTTAAAGAGCTCTTCTGTGATCATAATAATAATAATAATCAGGACAGGGTGGCTACTTTGGCCTCAAAATCTCAGCAGATCTACAATATTTACATGGATGCGCAAAAGAGGAGCAAAATATCTATTTTTTTTTTTTTTTTTCCTTTATTTAACCAGGTAAACCCCCATTGAGATCTGGATCTCATTTTCAAGGGGGACCTGGGCAGAGATCAGCATTACATCTATGCAAAGTGGCAAAGCTCAAAGTACGTTAGCCCTAAAACTACGTTAGAAATCTGTTATATTCATATGGAATAAGAAAAAACCCAAACAAAACACAAAATATTGTGACATTTTTTCTTATAAGAAGCAAAGACAAGTTGTAGGTCTGGGTTAATTGAGGAAAACTGATGTTTCGCAAAATAAATAATTATACACAGAAGACAAATTCAGAAAAGGCTTTAGTTCACTTACCAAACGAGAATCATTTCAGCCGTCAGCTTAAGGGGAAGACTGTTGTTCTGGGCAGCAAAATATCCCACAAATGGAACATTTCTGCATTAAAATTGATGTGAGATTCAGTTGCAACCCCTGATTCTGTGCACTTTCAGTGGCCTCCCTCACCTGTGACCCTCTCTATCATTCTTCGCTGCATAAATCTCAGTCTTTCCCTACTTCTTATCCCTCACTTTTTTGCCACAGAAACTGTAAATGTGTATACTTTTAATTTTCCTTTTCGTTGTCATCTGCAATATGAAAGCTACAAGATTTATAATAATTAGCCCACTTATTACAACAAGTCCATAGCAATATCAGACCAAATTATAATTATCACATCCCCACAGGTCACACAAGCAGTTCTGTTTTGAAATATAGTTCTCTTGGAAGCCAATGATTATTATTATATGATAAAATGTTGTAAAAGTATTTATTAAAGGCAGACCAAATCATATTCCACTGAAGCAATTATCACAGACCTGGTTGTGTGGCAGGGATATAAATCATTTTGTCATTACCAGCCTGTGACAATTACACAATAAATAAATAGAAATACAATCAAGAGAAAATGGTAGATGTTACAGTTTTATTTTAAAAAGTTGATGCTTTGCACAAATAATTTTTATTTTAAAAGAAGCTATATAGTTAATTCATTGGTTCGCTGAATAATAATCAGGATATAACTTATTTAGCTACTGTATAGCCAAGGTCCAAAGAGAATCTAGAAAGCTGTTGACAAAGAGTGACGAACTATTGGTCAAGGTCACTCCTTGGAAACAAAAGATGAGGGAATTTGAAACTATTTAAAGAACCTGCAGATGATGTCATCACAATCAGCCTTAACCTTTTGTTTTTCACAGGATGGAAGTGGACCAAACAGTGAGCTACGTTACTCTATTGAGCATTGCTGGCCTGACACCCCTGACCTCCTGGTCCTTGACCCACTAAGCGGGGTCCTTACTTTGGGGCAGAAGTTAGACCGTGAGTCTACGGCCTCCCTCTACCTTGTGGTACGAGCCACTGACCAAGCAGTAGATCCCTCTCAGAAGGGCTCAGTCACAGCTCGGCTGTATGTGACGGATGAAAATGACAACGCTCCAACATTTAGCTCTCCGTCTGCTGTCAGTGTCATGGAGGATCAGCCTGTAGGGTGAGAGTCAGATCACATTTTTTTTTTTTTTTTTATAGTGGCTTTGGTGACTTTTTTCCCTTGTTCATTCTTCTCAAATGATGAGATTTATTGCTCGGCTAAAACACTAAAGTTACTCCTTTGTTTTTGTCATATTTTGTTTTGTTTTCACCAACAGGTTTGTGATTTTGTACGTGGTAGCACAGGATAAAGATGAAGGAGAGAATGGCAGAGTATCCTACAGAATCCAAGCAGGCAACAATGCTGGTCGCTTCACTCTTAATCCTAATACAGGTACAGTTACTTTATTTAAGTAATTTTAAGTAACTAAGTTTTTACTGAAAAATCTTTACTATAGCCTTTTTATTTGACTCAACTAAAACATTGTTTGATGAGCAGAGTGACACCTCAGTACTTCAGCGCCGATGCATCTGCGCTGTTTCTGCATATGTGATGTCCTGCGTGTCCATGTTAAATTGGGGCAATCTTGCAAGCAAGTGTTACATTCAAAGTAGGTTTTTTGGATGCTCAGAACCCACTGGTATCTAGCTTTGCTCACACACCAATTGCAACTCCATGTAAGGTAAAAAAAAAAAAAATGTAAATAAAAAAACAAGCAAAGAAAATATTTCAAGTATGAGCACAAGCTGTGAGAGGAGTGCTGCAGTTCTGTGTTTTGGCCACAGGTAGCAGCATCCTTCGGTAATGCTTCTTTTAGTATCAGCCATCTGATTCAAATAAAAAAGTACTCTAAAGGGAAAAGTACAATTCCAGTGACGATTATGGTTATTTATATACGTCTAATCTAGTGAAATTCAGTTCATTTATCATCGTATAACTTGCTTTAAAACAGCAAACATTTAAAGTAAGGTTAATAACTTAAAAAAATGCAAAAATGAAGAATCTTCCTTTCAACTTTACTTTAACAGAATGCTTTTATGGATATGATGAAACCTGTGCATAATCGCCATGGATATGGATGAGCAACACTTTCCAGTAGACAAAAAATGAAACACATCTGAACTGCTTAAGTGCTTAAACTCTCATAGCTTTCTTTAATAGGCGATCGCTCAATCCCCTGGAGAAAAGTTTTTCATCCGCACCCATTTTCTCATGTTGTATTAAAGGATTTTTTCATGAGAAATAATCTTTATTCTGGCTTTTAGAATGTAAAATAGGAATTATAGACTTTCAGACTCAGTTGCCTCATATCTGAGGCTGGGTACTAGCAGCATAGTGGGCCTATACTCTGACTGGGATTACGAACCATATAACAGACACCTAATGCAGCTTCCAGATGGAAGAAAGACTTAACGTCATTAGAGTCTGCTGGGCTGGTTTCACTTCTGAGTTCAGTGGCATTAAGTCTGGAGTTATGATGAGATGTAATGGCAGATTAACACACATTGTGAAGAGGTTTGCCAAACTTACTGGCTGATCTAGGAGGTATCATTAGACTGATTACTGCTTATAAACGGCCAACTTTGTGCCACAATCTGTTACTTAAGTTTTACAGCACGTTTTATGAAGTGCTCAAAAAGGTTTCTCCTAAATCATTTTTCGCATGAAGCTATTTATGGTTGATTTGTTAGAAAATATCTATTTTTAAAGAGTAGTTTATCTTGCATCAGATTCCAACACTTAAGGAAATACTTTATAACTACAAACTCAGGCTAACTTAATTGTTAGTGTTTTATAAATGGTTTTTAAATACTATAAATAAAAAGTGAAAAAAGGGCCCAAAAAACTAAGTTTGTGACCTATTTAAACACACAGTTTTCCTGTTTCTGCCTCTTAACTGAAACAGCCAAGACCCCCCGAGACGTCGGAGTCTCAGAGCTCAAACAAGAAGTTAGCACACAGTGTATCTTTGGCATACTGTGGCATTTATAAATTACACGTTTCTTAAGCGCTGCAGCTTAACTTTGTACGCTGCTGTGTAAAGTACAAACACACACATGCATGCATCTATTTCATGTTTCCTCTCACTTTGGCTGACCTTCCTCGTAGTTGGTTGGATGACAGCAGGGCTGTGGGATGGAGAAAAGTGAGGAGTAAAATAGCCAGACTCTGCTAACACTGGTTGTAATTCACTGATCTTCGGTTCATATGCATCAAATACATTCATACACCAGTTGGTGTCTTACAGATTTAAAGACTATGTAGTATGAAAGCAGATTTAAGTGAATAAGGATCTGTAGAAAACCTGTAAGCATTATAAAACTTTAAGGTGAAGTAATACTTTTTAAAGAGTCCTAATAAACTATTCTATGCAATGTTTTGGTTTCAGGCTCTCTCTCCATCCTTAAAGTCTTGGACCGGGAAGAGCAGGAGGCCTTTAACCTAACAATCATAGCAGAGGATCATGGAGTACCACCGCTCTCCACCTCCCAGCTGTTGTGTGTGCAGGTGATAGACGTCAACGACGAATCTCCAGTGTTTCAGCAGCCAGAGTTCAACGCCCAAGTGATGGAAAATCAAGGACCAGGAACCACAGTGTTCACTGTAACAGCCACAGATCGTGATCAAGGTTTGCTTCAATAGATTCCTGAAAACAAAGCAGAGGAACCTGTTAAAATGCTGCATTTTCATAATGGAGAAACAGGCACATGTTTCAAATATAGTAATGTGTAGATACTAAATGAATGAAAGGTGTTTAGTTACACAGATATAGCAATTAAAGGGATTGTTTTTATCAGAATTAAAAAAAAAACCTACATATTCCTTTAACTCCCATGTTTTGTAATTTTGTTTTATTTGAAATGCTTTTTGAATTCAGCCCTTGAGAGTAAATACTTGGCAAAGACAGCTGAAAGACTTTATGGGCAACGCTGGGCAGCTGCATTGGGGTAGACCATTTTATAGTTACCCCTGTACTTGATACAAACACCTCAAATTCATATCCTGACCCTGAGACCTTTCCTGACTGTCTACCCCTCTCTTTCCAACCTCTTTCCTGTCTGCCTCCCATCAAATAAAACCCACTAGTGCAACAAAACTTAAAGAAAAAGTTATTTGGGTGGCGTTTCTACAAGGTTTGCATATAAAGAGACTGGGAATTTGATCAATTTTTCTTTGCAAATTGGATTAAGTTCTTTCAGATGGGATTCAGCCTGTAGGCATGTGGTTTGTAACAGAATTACATCTGACCCACAAGATTATTTCAGATATTGATTATTAATGAACCAATAGAGGGTAACAAAGCACCCAATCCAATCAACACTGTTTTTCTATAACACACCATGGCGGCAACTTGCAGCTCCAATAGATGGAGATATGTAATCTGAACACATCCAGAGGAAACATGTCGAACTGAACTGCATCAGCTCACTAAAGTATGAGTTTCACAGTTTTTGCCCTTTTTTTAAAAGACAGTTTCAAGTTTATTGCCAATTGTAAAGCCAAGCTGCTACCTGGTTCAGTAAGTGTTTCTCAGCAATAAAGACGGACGGTGGTAAAGCTGTCTTATTGATGGACAAAGCCCAAAATGAATTTTGACAGCTCATTATAATAAACATTATTTAAGCTTTTGTCAAAAACATTGGTGGAAAAAGCATAATATGTAGTTCAATTTCATTGTTGTTTGCCAAGATACGAATCGTCCCCATGTTTCATAGTGGGAGTGATTGTTTAGCCAATTGTGTAGGGTTTGTTTTCTGCACACATACCATTGTGTTGGATTAAAAAAGAACATTTTGGTCCCATCAGACCAGAGCAGTTTCTTTTTTATGTTGTGTCTCTTCTAGGGCTGTAAAAAGACATTTTTTGCTCAATAATTGCATCAACGGATAAATAACCCTCAACTAGGCTTTATGTTTTTTTTGAAGAAAATGGCTTCTAAACATAGCTGCCTTTATTTTTAGGTGATTTTAGATAATAGATGAACCTTCAAAACCTTTATAAAACATCATATCTTCTTCCTACATTGGTTTAACACAAAAATAAAAAAATAAAAACTCTAAAGCTTGTATTTAAAATGGAAAACTATAGATATATTTAAGGACTATGAGTGAACATGTGGCCAATACATTGCAAAAACAATATAGAAAGAAGTGAGAAATTCTTAAAATAAGTGTATTAAGCCTTTATTTTAGTAGCTAAATCTGATGATTTGCCAATGGAATCAGTATTTTTACTCTTCAAATAAGAAAATCTGATATTATTCACTTGAAATAAGACAATGCAATTACTTTTTCTTATTTTAAATGTTAATTGTCTTGTTCCATTGGCAAAGTGTCTCACTTACCTCCTCAATTCTAGAAAAAATGACTTATTTTAAGAAGAAATTACTTATTGAGACTTATTGAGCCTTGTATTTGTTAATGCTTCTGGAGTAATGCTTGGTTTTCTTTTTAAACTTTGATACCAGGTTCTAATGGTCAAATAACATATGGAGGTGTGACAGAGGAGGGTTTTGTGATCAATCCTTCAACTGGAGTCATCACCACCACAAAAGAACTTGACACAGAAGTTCAGGATCATTACACACTTACTGGTACACTAAACACATGGTTGTACATCATTTAAGTTGGTTTATCATGCAGAAAAAACTCACCATTCAGTAAACCCTCTGTTTAGTGTATGCCAGAGATGGAGGGCTGCCTCCGAATTTTGCCAAGGCCGTGGTCCGTGTGGAGATACAAGACATGAACGATAACGGCCCCATCTTTGCGAAGTCATCTTATGAACTCGAAGTGCCAGAAAACCAGGGCCCTGTGGAACTTTGCTTTATCAAGGCCACAGATCCAGACTCGGGTCCCGGTGGAGAACTGGAGTACAGAATCACTGGTGAGAGCAAGCATGCTGTTTCTGATCACTGATTCAAATGATTTTTTCTACTAGCAGGCTAATTACTGTACATTCCTTTAGTTGTGTTGATTTGATAACAGTAAGTTTTACCATTTTTAATTTTTTTGTTTGTCATGCTCGAACTTATCAAGGTAATTTTTATGTCACTGTAATCCAACACTTTTAGACTGCAGTCACAAAACCATCCTAAACTTCTCAATGTTTAAAAGCCTGCTGATGCAAATTTGGAACGTACCAATAAACATCTTGGAAACTCTTTGCTGCCATCTGGTGTTCATTGTATGGACTTTTTTCCACAATGAAAAACCATAACTGGCAAGAATTTCCTAAGCAGAAATATATGTTATAAGTCCATGTAGCACAAGTATCAGCACTAATATAAATAAAATACAATTAGACTGGTAATGTGTTTATATGATATTAAGCCTTATTGTACATAATATAATTTAATTGCATCATATCTAGATTTTTATATCACTTATATATGATACATTCAAATAAACTATCTAAAAACCTATTATATTTGGAAATGGAACAAGGGAAGAAAGCACAGTTCCTTCTTTTTTATATGATTGTAAAGCTGGAAACATTTTTCCTCATATCTGATCATAAAGTTAATGAGGATTTAGTTTAATCTTACATTTTTAATTAGTATGCACATTTTTTGAAGTCACACACTCATTATGTAGAAAATCTTCACAACAGAAAGACCACTGACTCGCCTGGGTTATTTCATGGTCAAAAGTAGAAGGAAAGAAAATAATGTTTTTTTTTGTTTTGTTTTTTCTGTATCATCTTTGCAGAGGGGGACCCTGATGGAGCTTTGCAACTCCACCCCAACACAGGGGCCCTCTCCACGTCACGTGGACTTGACAGAGAGACAAAAGCAAACTATAACTTGAAGGTGGTGGCCACAGATCACGGGAGCCCCCCTCTTAGTGCTACTGTCACAGTTAACCTTAAAGTGTTAGACGTCAATGACAACAGCCCTGTTTTTAAAAGAAACAGCTACAACGTGGAAGTCTCTGAGGATGCTGCTAAGGGTTTTCAAGTTCTTCAGGTGAGCCAGATATTCAAAGGGTAATGAGAGCTTTAAATAAGCACACAGTTTACATTTTGATGAATATTATATTTCCTTGTCTTTCTTAGGTGTCAGCAACAGATGCTGATGATGACCTTAATGGGAAGGTCCTGTATTTTCTCAGCCATGAAGCACATGGAGCCTTCGCTGTTGATGAGGAGAGAGGTGTTATCACCACCTCAGCGCCTCTTGACCGGGAAAAAACTGCATCTTACAGCTTCCAGGTGTTTGCTGTTGACCTTTCCCCTGCTGCTCCCAAAAATTCTTCTGCTCAGGTAAAAAGGAGTGATGGTGGCAAATTGCTCGACTTACATAGTGGTTTCATTCTCCTAACTGATGGTACGTCTACCTACCTACAGGTGACCGTAACAATACTTGACGTCAACGATAACGCCCCCTTCTTCATACAAGACCCTTTGATCATCGAAGTGTCCAGCAGGCGTTCACAGCGCGTTTTAGCCACCATGAAGGCTGAGGATAAAGATTTTGGTGCCAACGGTTCCGTGTTTTATCGCTTTGCCACATCTGTGAGGGGCTTCAGCATCAACTCGCTCACAGGGGAGATCCAGGCCACCGAGCCGCTAAGGGACCTGACCCAGGCTCAGAGGACCTTGATAGTGGAAGCCATGGATCAAGGCAGCCCGGCCCAGTCTGCACAGGGGGTAGTGGTGATTTATGTAAAGGAAGTAGAATACAACGGCATTCGATTCTCAAGGAATGCTCGAGATGTCAGCTTACAGGAAAATGCTGAAAAAGGTTCGAGAGCAATGTTCAGTTTAGAGAATCATATTATTTCTCAGTTTATTTGTTCTAATAACTAAGGATTCAGGCTTTAAATTCCAGGCACAGCAGTGGCTCAGGCTCAGGCCCAGTATCCAGATGGCACACGGAAGGGGATCAGCTATAGTCTCTTTAGTGGAAACAGAAAGCAGGCTTTCAGTATCAGCTCCTCAACAGGTGAGAATTTCCACTTTTGTAGAGACGTGATGATGTGCAAAGCAATGCCAGTTTGATGACCTTCCCCATCCTTTTGTTCAGTAAGCATTTCCATCTCCCATCTGCCCTGCAGGTGAAATCTGGGTGCAGAGCTCCCAAGGACTAGACTTTGAGGACAGTCCCCGACTCCGTCTTGTAGTGAAAGCTGAAACGGTGTCATCCACTTCGTTCATGGCCATTAATTTGGTCCTTCAGGATGTCAATGACAACCAGCCTCGCTTCCAGCTGCAGAACTATGTTGCTTACATGAAAGAAGCACAAGGATATGAAATGCCAATTATACAGGTGTCCAAAATTCCCAAAAGATTGCCTAACATTATTGTTCTACACTGACTGTTTCAGAGGCTAAATTAGATTATTGAATATTTTTTCCTTACCTAAATCTTTTCAAAAGGTGCTGGCTGAAGACGTGGACCAAGGCCAAAATGGTCAGGTGACATACTCCATCCAGTCCTCAAGCATGAGTGGCCTGTTTAAGATTGATCCAGTGACAGGAAGCATCACCACAGCTGCCATCATGGACAGGGAGATCTTTACAACAACCAAGTGAGAGAAAAAAAAAGCACTTTAGATAAACATCCATGAAAGGATAGAATCTTTTAACAATATATATTAAAATTGAACAATACATTTATTTTCTCTGTCAGTGCGTTACTAATTTTGGAATATCACACATCTCATTGCTGACAAGACTCTTTAGATTAAATCGTTGTGTCATGTCCTGGGTATAGCAAGTTGGATAGACCTCCCTGTAAAATTGACCTGCCTGAGGTCAGTTCAATTCAAAAATACTTTACTAACTACAAAGGGAAATTAAATATTTCAGTAACCTATGGACAGTTTGTCAAGGAGAGGTTATAGGTGATTATAGCTGTAGGCAGGAAGGGTTTATTGGTTTGTCTTCTGCTAAGTGAAAGCAAAATGTACATCTTCAGCACCCAAAACTGAATGCGCATTTGAAGGCAATGCTTTAATTGCACAGATTTATGTTCTCTACTTACAAAAAACTAACATCTCTGCACAACTCATCTCTCTGCCCACTCATAGGCTAGTAGTTACTGCGACAGATAGAGGAAGTCCACGACTGGCCGGTTTAGCCACGCTAACAGTGATAATTGTTGACCAAAATGACAACAGTCCCACTATTCCGTTACCCCAGGAGGTTCGCATCCCAGAAAGTAAGCATTTCAGTTTTAATAAGCTATATTTTATGTTAATCATCCATTGTTGACCGCAGCTAACAGATGCATGTCTCTTTGCTTCATTTGTTGTCAGATACGCTAATCGGCACGGAGATCACTCTTGTGACAGGCAACGATGTGGACTCCAGTCCTGCGCTCTCTTACTCCTTGCAGCTTGACCCTACATCCTTAGGCAAATTTGGGATCCATCGTTACAGTGGAGGCGTGTCACTGACGGCCCCTCTGGACTTTGAAGAGAAGACATGGTACACCCTGACAGTCAGAGCCACAGACAGCCAGCACCAAACTGAGGCCAACATTACAATATTGGTGGAAGATATTAACGACAATGCACCTGTATTCACCCATGATCTCTATCAGGTAGGACGGCCTATGAAGCAAGTCAAGAAAATGCTTTTCTTTTTTTTTTTTGCACCTATATGTATGTAAAATTATTAAACTCATTGTTTTAATGGGCACTATAAATTATGTTTGCATAAGTAAACGCGCACAGTCATTTATTTACATTTTTGACCTCTATTCACCCCTAAAGACTTGACACTACAATAAATTTAAATCCAGAAATTGTCGTTGCACCACACAGCTTTAAAACTGCTGTAAAAACATACAGGCACGTTGCCTGTGTGCACACTCTGTGGGTGATAAAAGTTAACTGCCTAATTTTAACAGGGGGAAACTTGTAGAGATGAGTATACATAAACTGTGTCAGGAAATTACCTCAACATTAGCACACACTGAGGAAAAGCAGGGACTGTGTTATGGTATGCGCTCCCCCCCCATCTCTGAGGCTACTGCCTGTTGCCCTCTTGACTTGTATTTGGAAGATTTAATATTTATGTGGTGGTGTGGTCTTATTTTACCCTGTAGATCAAATACTTTTGATTTATATCCTTTTTTTAAAGACAACAATGAATCATACTACCAACACAGACTTTTTTTTAACAACTTTGTGCGTCTTTCCATTTGTAAAGAAAAGGTCTATGTGAGTTTTGTTGTGCTGTCTATAAATGGATCTGTTTTTAAGTATATATATAATAAAATATATAAATGAAAAAAAATAAAGAAAATATTCACTAGTTGTAAAAACAAATATTTATTGGCAGATTACCCTACCTGAGCACACGCCACCTGGAAGTGCAGTTATCACAGTAACAGCAACTGACAGGGACTCTGGAGATAATGGGAGGATCACCTACAGAGTGATGTCATCCACTCAGGAGGGTTTCTATATAAACCCCGGCAACGGTGAGCTATCTTTACTCCTCAGTTTTTAGCATTAGTTTATTTTTATCACATGTGTACAGAATTTTAAATAACCTTTTCTGTCCAGGAACCTTGTTTATCAATCACCAAGCCGAGTTTGACCCTGAACGTCCAGCCGTTAACATTGTCATTGAAGCTCGAGACGGAGGCTCGCCTTCACTCTCCGCTCTCACTACAGTCCAGGTTCAGATTTCTGACGTCAACGACAACGCTCCAGTGTTTCACCAGTCAGAGTATAGGTTCGTCAATATTTATTCAAAGTTGGATCTCAGTTTATTAAGATATCATTGAAAAGTTTGCTAGTTTCAGAAACTTCCTTCTAAAAGTAAAATGTTTATATAATATAGATTCTTTAATACACAGACTGATATATTCTAAGCTTTAATTTTTTCACTTTTGATGACTATTTCTTACAGTTAAGACAAATCCAAAATTTGGTTTCTGGGTAAAGAATTACATGAGACCAGTGGTTCTTAAAGAACAATATTAAGCTTTATAAAATTATATGCAAGTAATCTACAGTAGTGATTCCCAACAGGGGGTACTCGTACTCCTAGTGGTCCAGGGGTGCACTGCAAGGGGTACATGAAAATGTTTTATTGCTCAGGTAATAAAATAAAATAGGGCTGGATCTGTTCTACTTTATGAGGACCCAACTAAAATATAAAACAAGCATTTTTCAACCAAAAAGTAAATTATTCCTGTATTTTTAAGTATCATTCCCAAGCATCAAAACCAAGCAGAGTAATGGACTCGATGTAGAGAACAGCCAGAAACTGTTATGAAAACATTTAAATCAACACTGAATCGAATTTTAGCTCAAGTGATTGAAATTAAACCAAATTCTTGTGAGATTTTCTAACAATACCAGAACCTAATGTCTGCCAAATATTGACAAATATAAAAAGAGTTTCTATAATGTTTAGGTCATAATAGTAATACAAGTAATGAAATAAGTTTGTGATGATTAAATTATTAAATCATTCTAGTTATTCTCAGGGCATGTTAGTCTAGTCTCAAATTTGATCTTTTGTTGTTTTCTGTGTTCAGGGCTACAGTGGCTGAAGACACCGTTCCAGGGTTAACCATTCTTACCTTTGAGGCCTTTGACAGTGACCTGTCACGAGAAAACTGTGGCTTTGACTTTGCCATTGCGAGTGGAAATGAAGGAAATGCGTTTCAGATTGAGAGCAGTGTACGTTTCCTAGAAGGACGGGGCTTTCAAACAGTAGGAACTCTGTTACTGGCTGAGAGGCTTGACTTTGAAACCAAGTCGCTTTATAACCTCACTGTGGTGGTGTCAGACCGAGGTGTCCCACAAAGGAGCTCCAGTGTCGCTGCAGTCATAACAATTGCCGATGTTAACGATAACCCCCCAGTGTTCACTAGAGCAGAATATACTGTGTCTCTCAGTGAGGGAGCCACCTCGGGGACTGAGATCATAAGACTGACTGCAACAGGTAGGAACATCTTTTGTTTTTATATTCTTACCTAGTTTAGTTACTGTTATTACATTTTTATATGTTTCTTTTGTCTCCATTTACAGACCCAGACTCAACTCCAAATGCTGAAGTCCAATATTCCATCAGCTCTGGAAATGAGGTGAACTTATTTTCCATTGATCAATGGACGGGAGCTCTAAAGCTTGAGCAAACACTTGACCGGGAGCAACAGTCAACTCACGTCTTTATCATTCAAGCCACAGATGGTCATGGTCATTTTGCTCTAGCTCCAGTCATTGTTGAAGTAAAGGATGTAAACGACAACCATCCATTCTTTCCAGTGGAGTTCCTGACAGCCAGTATACGGGAAAACCAACCGGTAAACTCAGCTGTGACTGTCCTCCATGCCATAGACCATGACACTGGTGTTTTTGGCCAACTGAAGTATTTTATGGTCGAAAGGTCTGGAAAAGGAAGAGACAACTTTGTTGTCGACCAGAATTCAGGAGAAGTCAGAAGTAAAAATATATTTGACTATGAGAAAGTAAACTCGTTTAGTTTCCAAGCATTAGCTGTGGATTCAGGCAACCATTCAGCCACTGTAACCGTACAGGTGTTTGTTACAGGTGAGGACGAGTATGACCCACTATTTACTTCCACACAGTTTTCATTTGAAGTGCCAGAGGGAGCAAAGAAAGGTCAAAGCATTGGTCAGGTTCAAGCACAGGATGAAGATGGAGGAGTGGATGGTGTGGTTCTCTATTCCCTGACTTCCAACTCTCCATATTTCGATATAAATAAAACTACAGGGGTGGTTTTTCTCAAGACAGACAGTTCCAGCAGCAGCAGTGGATCAGGCCAGGCTAAACAGGAAACCAGGGTAATGACCCTGGATGTGAAGGCTCACAGTCCACTTGATACATCACGCTCTACTACAGCCGAGATCACCATTGATGTCACTAACACCAACTTCGGCTTGGCTGCTGATGTTAACATACTGCTTATTATCATCATTGCTGTGTCTCTGGGAATTATCATATTGCTTGTAGTTTTGGCTGTGGTGATTTTCTTTGTCAAATCACACAGAAGGAAAAAGGATCAAGATGCAGCAAACAGGACTCTTGCATCAGGAACTGCCTTACAGAAACTGGATGAATGCACTCCAGGACCAGGAGGTGACAGTATCTACCACCAAACTCTGCCAGGTTATGCTGCTGATCAAGGAGGAGCCGGGGGTGGTCCCTACCCTAGAGGGGGCTCTTTGGATCCCTCTCACTCCAGTGGTAGAGGATCGGCTGAGGCAGCAGAGGATGATGAGATCCGGATGATTAACGAGTACCCTCGTGTTGCCTCAATTACCTCATCTATGCAGGAACACATATCTGCCAGAGGACCTGATTCTGGAATTCAGCAAGATGCCGACCAGCTTTCTGACATTTCCTGTGAACCTGCTGCTTTGGAGGGCAGCAGCTGGTTCAAAGGGAAGAAGTTAGGAGGCAGTCTGAGTGGGACCTTGCTTTCTGGTCAGCTCCCTGTTTACAGGGATGAAGGAGGTGGCTACCTAGGAGTAGGTCGTGGTCTGAACATTTCTCTCCCAAAGGATTATGCTTTCCCTGAGGACGGTAAACCTTCGGTGGACGGTTCTCTTACTGCTATTGTCGCAAGTGATGAGGAGCTTCGTGGAAGTTATAATTGGGATTACCTACTCAATTGGTGCCCTCAGTTTCAACCTCTTGCCAATGTTTTCACAGAGATTGCTCGGCTAAAAGATGAAACCGCACAGCAAAGTCAGAACCCTCGACAGCCCTTTCAACCCAAGCCCAAAATAGATCCCAAACCTAGAATTGACCCACCACCTCTTATTACATCAGTGGCTCACCCAGGGGCTATGACAGTACCTCCAAAAGTCCCTGTTATTGGGCGAACATTCCCCCACTTGTCCTCTCTACGAAGGTCCCCCATTAGCCATGAAGGATCAATTTCCTCTGCAGCAATGTCGCCAAGCTTCTCTCCTTCTCTGTCCCCTTTGGCTGCTCGGTCACCAGCTGTTTCTCCATTTGGTGTAAACCAAGGCCCCTCTGCATCAATGATCAGCACCAGAGAGCCCTCACTTGAGCAAAGTCCAGATCATGAGATGAGAATATGATCTGAACTATTTAGAGAGGGATTCTTTGAGAAGGACAACATGAACCCCTAATGAATTTGAGCTCCCTCTAGATGTGTTTTTAAGCATCAATTGTACTTTTCAGAAACCACAGACTTCATTATAAGAGCAAGAGTTTTGTAGATGTGCAGATCAACATTTACTTCGAATGTTGCTTTTTGGACAAATAAAAACTTTGCATTTATGCATTGGATTGTTCTTCAGATGCCTGGTTTGACAAGACCAACCAAAGTGTTTTTGTTTTTCCAAGTGACGCAGGTCTTTTCGAACTGATCTGGGTCACAAGGCCCTAAAGTCAGAGATCTCTTAGGATGTAGATAGATGAATGTGTTGTTTTCATGTTTACCTCACTGGCTGGCCAGAGAGCTAAAGATCCTCTCTTCGTCTCAATGGACCTTTTTTTACACTACAGTATTAAACTTGTCTTGTGGGTTCTTTATAAAATGACTTCTGGACATGATTGACCTGCCAAGGCATCACATAGTGAAACAGCAGTGGAGATTTCCTTTGGTTCAAATGACTTTTGTGTGATTTTATTTTTATATTTTTATACAAATATATGATTTCAGGTCTATTATTCCACATTGAGAGGTTATTGTTTTTGTGTATGTATTTGCATGTATGTATATTTGTATGTATCTCTTACATTTTAGAGACTCTTGTGACAGTTGTGTGCGAGTGGAAAATGTTTTTTTGTAGAATTATTTATATGAATATAAGGAATTTCTGCCACAATTTGACAACAGGAAATCAAGCAATGCTCACTTTGAACTGCTTTTTACCTGTTATGTCTTTAAGGTTTCTATTTCTTGGGTGAACTTATTAAGTATCCCAAATCCAAAACAAAGGTCAAGTTAATATACATCATCAATATGTACTTAGTAGTAAAAGCATTTGTGCTCTCTAAGGTCTTGTCCTTGTTTTTGCAAGGCTCTAAGAAATAAATGTTATAGTTTTTAAAAGCCTGTCAATCTTTCTTTTAAATGGTTCCATATTTATAAGAAAACTGTATTTTGGAGTTGAGCAGTTGAGTGTGTGGGTTGTACCAATATTAAACCAAATCCTCTCCGGGGATTTTAGAGGTGTTTAGTTGAAGTCGGTGTGGAGTTGCATCCCACTCTTTTGAAAAAGACATTATCAGAGCAATCTCAATACAGAAAAAAATATATATTGATATCAAGATTCAGAAACCACCGATAATTGCTTATCACCACCCTTAGGGACAAAACAGTCTCCTCTAACACGTAAATGCAGTCCTGTATAGAGGAGTTTATCAGAAATTAAATCCAGAATGTTGTAGTTTAAAGGACGGTATGGGCTGCATGTAATCATCTTGGGTGTGCTGCTCATGCCAAGGTGGACAAAATTGGCTCCTTAAAAACAATTTCTATTCTGGAATAACTCACTGTCATGCAGTGCCATCCCATAACAGTATGTCTGTTAAAAATGTTTGTTTCAAATAATACCCTGTGAAATTTACTCCAACCCCTTTTTTCCCCTTATACAAGCTGTCTGCCATTGGGAGAAAGAATTTTCCAACACTGCTGTTCAATTCTTTGACCCACAAATGCAGTTTACTTATAAGTGTGCCATCTTATAAAAAACATAAAATATTTTTAAGGACCATGACATTTATTTCAGAAAAGTATTATTACAAGACAGAAGGAACCAACTAAAAACAAATGTCCACAATCTGACCTTCTCCAAATAATCAGTATTATGTTTTGGTGTGTGCTTAAGCACAATGGCACATTTCCATTCAGGGACATCGGAATTTGCTGATCACCTATGTGTCTTTGACAGAAAGTGCTTCCTGAACTACATTCACATCATTAAATTAAAGGTGTTGAACTACAAAGGTCTGCATATTATATTAATGAAAATGATGTCCCATAAAAGCTATTATTTTTTAATCTGCTATGGTATAACCTTACAAGAAAACGACAAAAACAAAACACTGTTTATTTGTGTTTGCAACTAAAGCCATTTTCTAAAACTTCCTAGTAAAAAATAAAGATAAAAACAGCTGAGAATTTTCTGAGTCCAAAACAAGCATATTCAGGATGGTATGAAAGTATTCAGCTGAAGGGGTTTTCTCGTTGGGGTTTTCTGGGCCTGTCCTAAAGGGGAGGAGCCACCAGAACTTAGCCAGAACTTTAATAACTATGTCGAATTGATTGGCCTGAGATGCCTTTGGATCCCCAAAATGAAATGAAATGTGTTGGGAAAATTGTGTCTGAGAAAGTGGAGGGAAAAACACAACTTTTCACTTGTTTTTTGTTTTGTATTCTGGAGAATTTGTAAAAAACATACTGAAGATGTTAAATGATCTTAGATTTATTAGGCAAGTTTCATAATGTAAAAAGAAAAAAATCCACTGTCAACTAAATACTTCGTTTGACTGCTTAGGGGTCTCCAAATGCAGTCCTCCAATATCAAATGAGTCGCTCATTTAAGGCTATTGCTGCAGTTCATGGCATCCTTAGAGTTCAACCATTTGATTCAGCTCTTTTCTTGTAGGGTTCTTTTTAATTTTCCAGGGGAGTAGCTGTCGACCACTGGAGTTGATGACCTCTGGTAAAAAGCTGAATTTGTACTGTTTTCTTTAAAATCACACAGATCATGCTACTCTAAGTAATGTATTTTAACATGGTTTTTAATAATATCTCTTCCAACTTCACTCCCAGTTGGTGAAACAGTAGCAGTGTTATTCGGGGATACAGACTGCACTTTGGCAGTCAAAGCAGAGTGATCCAGTGTTAAGCAAGTTCTGACCCTACATTTTAAACCAAGTTGGAGAAATGTAGCACATAAGCCAAACAAAAGGGAAGTAAATGCCTCAGTGCACAATCCCAAATGAATGTACAGGAATTTGGAGACTAATGCAGTATTTGTGTCCGTTTTACTTTTAAGTTTAATGCATTTAATGATTTCATTTCAGTAAATCTGATTTTCAGCCACATTAAAATGTGCTGTTTTTTGTTTCTATAATGTTTTCCAGACTTTATCCCCCATCCCGGTTTTTCAGCTATGGGCCTAAAGAATATCATTTTCTTCATACAGCCAAGCCACATTGTGTGGATCTCCCCTTTTATTCCAACAAGTGTTGCTACCTCTGTTTTAGTTCATTATCATACCATGTTTTTCATGCAAAGCTGCTGGTGACATGCAGAGATGATTTCATGGATTCTCAAAAGGTGTTGTGTTGATGGGCAGTGATTTAAATACCAATTCCAGTGACTGATCAGTGAACTGAGGCCAGCAGAAATGATGAGACAAACTGTTCCTGTATTTAAAGCAAATAATAAATTCCTACTGATCTTTTTTGACAAACTGGAGTCAGACCTCATTTTTATAGGGAATAATCCAAGACCACAAGAGAAGAAAAGGCTGCTAACAGGTACTGTACAAGGTTCTGATTAAAGAAAAAAAAAAAAATAGAAATTTATAAATTAACATGCATTTGGTACAAAACAATGTTTGCATTTGTTACAAGCTAATTTTAAAACAATCAACTACATTTTGTTGCTTTCAGTGATCATTTAAAAAAGGAAAAAATGTGTATTATAGAATTGAACTACAAGGTGTGGTGTATGTGCTAAAGTACCAAACTTCTGTACGGGGCAACCCATTTTTTTCTAATTGTATACTTTAATATACCCTAATAGTGGCCAAAGGGTAACATTTTTGTTGGCTGACACACTTTGAAGAAGGTTCTATTGTCAAATCAAACTAACTTTGTGTCACCATGTCTTGGTGTTTGGGTTTGTTTTTCTGTTGTGTTCTG
The DNA here is from genome assembly GCF_000732505.1 of Cyprinodon variegatus. NCBI lineage: Eukaryota > Metazoa > Chordata > Actinopteri > Cyprinodontiformes > Cyprinodontidae > Cyprinodon > Cyprinodon variegatus. The sequence continues at coordinate 1,168,690 of NW_015150652.1, forward strand.
TTTACATCTCTGTTAAAAATGTCTTCTGTTTAGATAGTGTCTATTTCTTTATGTTAACCTTCATGTTCATTAGCCTTTCTATTTCTGCTGCCCACTTTCCATAATTATTCATGCCCACTTCTATTAAGTTAATTCAACCCACCTATTCCTACCAATCCCACTCATGTCTCTAAGTTGTTTATCTGTTATTTAGCTTCCTGATTTGTCTTTCTTTCTGCCTGATCCTGAAACTGCCATCCATGTTCTGTTTTCTTTGTGACCTGTGGTACATTTTATCCTTTATATTTCCTTAAATGCTTACATTCAGCATGCCACCCCAGAGATCCTGTCTGGGCCAGCATATAAACCGACATTTAATCACTATGAACTTTCCAGCCTACATGCAGAGTTATGTGCATCAGAAAATGAAAACTGTATATTCCCATAAAAAAACAATCACAACAGTGAGACATTGTGGGAATGGTAAAATTGTGTTACATCCATGTTGTAAAGGGAAAAAAAAGTTGGTTAAAAATGTAAAAAAAATATATATATATTTAAAATCAATTAGTTAAACTCAACAGGACAATGCATGGAGTATCTTGTCAATAAAACTACACAATAATTAATTATGCTGGATCTGTTTTTAAAGGAAACGTTTAAATGAGATTGGTAATTTTTAAATTACTACGTAGAAGATCAAAGTGGGGAGGGGAAGACCAAAAGACCTTCAACTCTGGTTGCAGTAAATAGTTGTTCAATAAATAGTTGATTAAGAATGGCTCAAACATGCACATATTTTAGATTTTTATTTGTGTACAATTCCTATACTTTCTCCACCTAGTTATTCTGCATTAGTTTGTGTTTGTACAATTTATAAAATCCTATAAACACTTAGCTCTATTAATATGTCTACAAAGAATAATAACACAGACTCAGCCTTGACCTACATAATCACCTGCAAACAAAGTAGTAGTTACAGTCTGCTGCCTCAAGATTTATTTTGCAGCCTGCGGCCTCACTAGTCCCACACCAATAAATAATCACAGGCACACAGATAAATTAGCTTGAGACTGCTGCTCTGTGACACGCATGTCCCACTGCAACCTCTGTAGCTATAATAGCTGGCCCAGATTCTGTTCTTGAGGGAACAAATTGGACTGTTTCTTTTGCATTAAACATACAACAGAATTTTGTTTAAGGCAGAACAATGCCCCCTGAAGAACAAGAAATCAAATTTTAAATTTCTACTTCGTGCAAAATGCAGGACTCTACTTTGCAAAAAAAGCTGGGAGAGAGTTTGTGTTCTGTCTACTATTACAATGTGTTTCACCAGCAATATTTCCAACCTGACGTTTCCAGCTAGCAGTAAAATGTTTTATAATCAACTTTTTTGGAGAAAGAAAGTAAAAAACATAATTTACAAGCTCAAGTACATAATTAAACAGGATCATTAACCTTAAAGTCATAGATTGAACTGCTCATGACATCTTCATTTTCTATACTATTTTAAGCCGGGCATAAACTGTACGATTTTTTCATTCATTGCACCATCTACAGCTCACACTGTACAAAGAAACCGCAAGGTTTAAAAGTTTACAGCCCACGATGTATGTTCTAACACTGTGCGACCCGACAATCTGATGCGATCTACCTGCTTACACTTTACGTCTAAAAAACCCGTCGAACTCAACGCTGCAGTGGGATGGGGTTACTCGGACTCATCTATCCGGAAGCCAAATGAGTAGAACAGGAATATGAAGCTCACTAGTGTGAAATGCATTGCCTTGGCAATTTGTGCAATTTTGTGCTGAAAGCCCGAAAAACAAAGGCCAACGTATTTGGACATTGACATGGCTGAGCAAACGTGGCTACTACGGTCTCGAAATTTTACAGAAAGAACTCAATTTCACTCACACCTCCACCTTGATTCTGTGTTTTCCTCTGAGAGAAAGAAAAGGAATCCTTGTTTGCCCACTGAGCGATTTGCCCACAACAGCGGACTGAATTCCAAACATGCTTGATTTTCACCCGATCAGGAGTTGGTTATGAGTTGCTGATCACCCCTTGCTACCCTTGTACACTACACAACACACGAAGCACAACCGGACTGAAAGTCGGCCCGAAGACTTGAAAATCATCCCGAAAAGGGAAAAAAATCGTACAGTGTAAACCCGGCCTTAGTTAGTCCTGGATTAGGAGGCTCATAGTGGGGCAGGGCTATTTTATAGACTGTTGATCCAAAAGCCAATTTACTATTTACAGGTTAAATAGATAAAGGATGGGCAAAACAATTGATTGTCTTCCTGTTTATAACATAATCTAAGAATAGAGATAAAGGAATGTAAAAAAAACAGTCAAATTAAGTAGATTTTTTGCAAACATGGATAGTTATTGGCAGGAAGGATCCTTTATTTTGCTACTGATCTGGAGCTGGGCTCCCTTAGGTTTTCCAGCCTTCTTTAAATTTGTCTGCTCCTAAGCTCTCAAAGTATTGCCCATAAATATTGATGGAGGAGATAGCTTGAATTTCCTGCTCCTTTCCCCTCCTGCTTCTTTCATGCTCATTTTCTCTTCTTCTTGCTTCTGCTCCTCATCCTCCTTTTAAATCAGCAGGTACTTGCAGAAGTAGTTGAAGTATTAGTTCAGCTTTGGAGATGTTAATCAGCTGCTCCTGAGTAAAAAGAAACCTTGTTGTGGTTGCTATGGTTACACATTATAACAAATGTCCAAAAAGAAAAGTGTGCTACCATAAATCTCTCCAGTTGTATGCCATAAAACAACAACAACAAAAAAGAAACATATGGAGGAACTAAAGCTCTTTTACATAAGTGATTCAAGGGCGTGCTTCGGTGCCGTACTGGTTAGCGCGCACGACCCATGTACGGAGGCCTTAGCCCTCGACGTACTGGGTTCAAACCAGGTTCAAATCCAACCTTTATCCTAACCCCACTGTATAAAAAAAAAAAGAGCTACTCATGGCGTAAAAACTTCAAAAAACAAACAAGAAAAGAAATTCTGCTAAATAGCCACCCCAAAGCAGCTACCTTGCAGTGCAATTCTAGAAACTTTACGCCTAAGTTGCATGTTCAATGTGAATACTTTTAAGCTTCTACATAAAAGCAATTTAATTTAAAAAATGAATATCTTATGAAATTTTAGCTGTTATAGTACATCTCAGTGAAATGAAAGGAGCGCTCGCTATTCTCTGCAACTATATCTGTGTTATTACGATCTATGACAAGTTTGTTTTTCCTGGAGTTCCAGTACATACGCTCCTGTGTACCCCCTTTCAGCCAATATGACAGAAAAAAAGAAAACAAAGGAAACAGGTCAGAGCTTGTAGAGTCAGATGCAAGTGGGGTATTTTGGCCTTTGATATCTTCAACAAATATCCCTAAAAATCTTTTAGCTTACCCAGTGCGTACAAGAACCAAATCCCATAGGAAAAACTATTAGCTCTCTAAGAAGGATAGAATTTCCAGGTAGTTTTACACATATGTTTTTACTCATACAGTATAGTTAAAACTGCTCCGTTAAAGAATTACATTGTTTCAGTTAATTGCTTTCAGTCATGTTTGTTGTGCACCAAAATAAAAGCATATGCTGGTCAATTAAGGAAGGCTATTACAGTATAAGTAGCCCTCAAGATACAATTGCATCTTTGTGGATTCAACTTCACAGCACTTCAGCTGCTGGAAAGGTAGTGTTTTTTTACAATCACAGTTTGAGAAACTAGCCTTAAATGTCAGAAAATGATCCCCAAATGTTTGGAACTGAAACAAACCCTCTGGAACACTTGCATTTTGATATATCATGTTCTCAACAAATGTAATATTCTAAACAAGCACACTCTGTTAAAAGGCCTGTTTTATTTCCATTAGGGCTGGAAAATTTGCAGCTGTGCTCCCTGGGAATCCACTGCAAACCATCACTTCTGACAGGGAAATTAGTGTCTAAGTACTCATTCATTTGGACATTGATTAGCCCAGTTTCATTAGATGATGAATCTGTGGATTCCCATAACTATTCGGCTATGTAAAATGTCAGTAGGTAAATAAAGATAAGTTTTTAAAGGTGCCTACCACCTGATAAAGCGTTGAATGTAGGTCAAAGAAGAGAGAGGGAAAATACAGACCAGATCTCTGAAAGTAACTGTTTTTATTGCCTCTTTAAGCTGGGCTTGAGCCTCTGCAGGGATTTCCAGCTTTAATTTGAAAGAAAAGCCATTTTAAAGATGCATAAATAGCAAGTATAGGACGCAAACATTTATAATTCCAGAGTAGATATATCGATGCCAAACACCACCTGCAGTTTTTATTTATTTTCTAAAAGCTGAACCAAATTTTCACATGAAGCCGACTTAAAAAGATGTATGCAGTTGCTTCTATTTAGTTTTACATGTTTCAAAGTTAAAGACTTCAAACTACAGGGTATCAGATTTGTTGACAGTGTGCAAGAAATATTTAATGGCTTCACAATATGAACTACTGCTTGTATACATATAAAAAAAATTACAGTTTTCTTTTCATTTCCATACATTTTTAGTGTTGCTACATCTTTTTTAAGTTAAATTAATATTCAATTTTGCACTAAGGTGCTCTGTTTTGGTCATCCTGCTTTGTTAAAGATTATAACAAGTTTTTAATTGGTTAAGATCCAACTATTTTCTGCTCATCAACCCAACATTTCAATATGTCCTATGTCAAAGTGTCTTATTTATTGAAGTTTTGATAAAAATTTTTATTCATGAGTCAGCCTACTCCAAACATGGTTGGTTATGAGGGCTACACGGTGGCACAGTTTGGAGCACTGTTGCCTTGCTGCAAGAAGGTTCAATTCCTGTGCATGCGGGGGTTCTTTCCAGGTACTCTAGTTTCCTTACACAGTCCAAAAACATGACTGTTAGGTTAAAAAAACCCTCTCTTAACTGGTGTGAGTGTGTGTGTGTATGTGTGCATGGTAATATGTCTTTGTGTGTCTTGATGTTGCCCTGTGACAGACTGGCGACCTGTCCACCATATACACCACCTTATGCCCATAACTGTTGGAGATAGGCACCGGCCCCAATGTGACTCTGGAGAAGGAGAAGATGGATAGGTGGGCATGGGATGGTTCAACTTCACCTTCTTTATCTTTAAAAGGACTCTGCATTAACTCAAATTCCTTTGCCCAATATTTTTATTGCAGACTTTATTCCTCACCAGAACCTGTGCTCTCCTCTGATTAAAACATTGTCCCTGTCATGACAATGCCTCTGAGGGATGGCCTAGTTGCTCATTTCATTCACCTGCCTAACTCTGACCAGTTTCGAATTCCCACACATCTAATCCACCTGCTCCTGCTTCTATATATACAGCTGCCCAAGCTATTGGGGCCAGATTATTGATGCAGGATCATTGCTGATGCTTTTTAGCGTTTTGTAGTGTTCCTGATATCCTGACCTGTTCTGCTTTTCAACCACTGAGCCTGCTTGTTCCCATCTGAATGTTCAATCTGAATTCTCTGTGTACTCCTGGAACCCTGAACCGGCCTGTTCCTGTTGTGATCGGTATCCCTGACCAGGCTTCAGACCCCTGGACCTCTGAGTCTTCCTGTTCTTATCTATTTCCCTGATCTGGCTCAGAGTCCTGTTTTTTCTCCGGGACTACAGCATCGGGGACACTCTGTACCCCAGTACATCTAGTTGGCAGCCCTGCGGCTCGATCGTACTGTGTTCTAAGGAAATTTGACTGAATTGTTAAACCAGGTAAGAGACAGATGGATAACCATCCTCCGTCAGATCATCATGGTCACTTACCTGTGTTTTTCTCCATTTTCCAGTGATGGGCGGTGCAGATCCGCAGCTCTACTTATGCATTTTCATAAAAGCTTTGAATTATCTCACTGTCTGTCTCACCTTGAATACTGGGTCCTTCTGTCCTGTGTCATGACAGTCCCATATGATTAAGTGACTAAACATTAGTGTTGCGCCGATGCCATTTTTTGGCCCCGATCCCGATACCTGGCTGTGCAGTATCAGCCGATACCGATACCATAATAATGTAAAATAATTGCCATCATGGCTTTGTCAAGCTGCTGCCTACCTTTGTGAAGCAGGAAAAAATGTAATACAAAGTGAATCCAGTAGAACTTTTTATTGCCTGCAAGGAGTGGGTGACAATAGTTGAATAAACTTATGGCTCTCAAAATGGTATCGGTGCCCTATTTTTTGGTACTCACCGATACCGATACCATCATTTTAGGGCAGTATCGGGGCCCCGTCCGATACTGGTATCGGTATCGGTGCAACACTACTAAACATACTTTTTCTGTACAGTAACCATAATTATATATCATTGCAATTGTACATTACAACAACATGTTTCCTCTTTATCAAACACATGGAGCAGAGGGCAGCTTGCAGTATTTTAGTCTGGAGTTGAGGATTTTTCCTTGAGATCCTGAGTGACAGTCTGAGCTCTGTAATGGTGACTTTGCTGAACACATATACCCAGCTCATTTACAGCTATGCCTCCACTCCCAAAGAGGGCTGCATGATTTCATAAAGCATATAGCTGTTTTGCTTGGAATTTAGTAATACATTTTTCTGAAAAGATGGCACGATCCATACCTTAGGGGTCATGGAAATTAGCAGCATATTTAGACGACTAAACCCCATTTTTTTCAGAGGGAATTTTTCAAAGAAAAAAGCAAATGTTACTGACTGTTATGAGTGAACAGGGCCTGAGTCCAGGTCTGGCATATCCATATGTTGCAGTTTTTGCGGGAATGTCTGATTACTGTTATCATGCCAAGGAAACTTGGAAACTCCCTGAAAGATTTTTCAATACTTCATAAATCTCAGAATTATGTTTAAAATAATTTGATTTAACAGACAAGATATAAACAGTGGAAACAAAGAGATATAGCTCAACCCAAGTGAGAATGTGATCGAAGCTGAGCATTTATCTTCACCCAAGTTTGAACAGTGAGCTTATACTTTAACAAATTGGTGAAATTTTTCTTTCAAAGACATCTGGAGAAGAATATATTTAAAGGTAAGAAAAAATTATTAGTCTTTCTAAGTCTTGTTCAAGAATCAGTCAAATAACTCTTTGCATATCTGCAAAAGACAGGAGTCCACACACAGACTTAAAGCAAGTTAAGTGATGTGAACACATTCTTAACAGCGTGAAACTAAATCTCATTCATCACAAAATGGTTCTCTCATCATTTGTCCTTTTTAGCACAAGACCTCCAAGGCTTTTTACCTACAGTATTTTCGCCACTCCATCTTCATGCCAAACTTGGAATTTAATTTATTTTTCACTTTACAGACCCAAAAACGCAGTTCTTCACAGCCAAGACATTTAGCTCAGTAGGAGAGGAAAGGGAGGTGGACCTGAATGTGAGTCTGATTTTTATATCCGTGCCAAAGGTGCTTGATATCAGGTCATCACCTTCGGTCATGTGACAAGAGTTGATAATTTTGTAGCTGATTAAATATCTTTGCTCCGCAGCCTCTCATCCTACCAAGTGTGTAATATACAGAATTTAACAGCCTTAAACAGTACAGGCCTAGGTTGACTTTGGATAATCGTGGTTCAAAGCTTTAAAGTAGAATCATCTTAACAGTGAAACATTTGCAACACATTTGGAGGAATCTCTTTGTTACGGTGAGGGAATAACCCAACATTAATTTTTTGTTTGTTTGTTTTGTTTAATTATTGTAAAATTATTATTTGTTTCCCCCAGAATGACGGTTGCCAATTGAATTTGTGTCTGTAAGAAATGACTTCTGTTTGGCAATGATTTTATTCTGACTTCTGTATTAAATTAGCCACATATTTTAAATCAAATTGTAAAATAATTTGTTCCGTTTTTAGCAGTTTATGTGTATAATAGAAGAAAAAAATAACAATTTTCCTTGACATCACTACAAAACATTAAGTAAATATCCTGATAGCATTAGCAGATAAGTAGAGAGACTTGGTGACACCCAAGTTAAACCCTTTGTTGCTGTGAGCTTTAAAGGTTCTAGTCAAGGGTGTAAAGAGTAGATTTGAACTAGAAGACCTGAGTGGTCTGGGAGATTGATACACTTAGAACCAATCTGTTATGTATTGAGGTGCTGATCCATTCAGTAACAAAAGAAGGACCTTAAAGTTGATTGTCTGAGCTACAGGGAGCCAATGTAAGGACTTCAAAACCGGGCTGATGTTTTCTACTTTCGTATTTCTAGTGTTCTGGATCAGCTGCGGTTGTCTGACAGACTTTTTACACAAACATATGAAGGACACTGTTGCAGTAATTAATTATACTAAAGATAAATGATAGAATATTTTTTTCTAGATCCTGCATGGAAATTAGGAAATTATATTCAGGTTATAATAGGCTAACTTAGTTACTGCCTTTCTGCCTTGCTGTTCAGGTCTGAGTCCATCATGGCACCAAGATTGTGGCGATAATCAGTGGTTTCTAGCTGTAGTAGCTGAAGCTGTATTCTCACTCTCTCCTCCTTTGGTCTGAAGATTATTACCTCGGTTTTATTTCATTCATTTGGAGAACATTATGGTGCATACACACATCGGTTTGTTCTAAGCATCTAGCCAACGCTCTAATGGGTTCATATCCACCTGGTGACATTGTGATGTAAAGCTGTGTGTAGTATTTTCTGAATGAAAACTGATCTTGATGATGTTATAATTGGAGCTAAGAGGAGCATGTAGATATTGAATAGGAGGGGCCCCAGAATGGATCCTTGAGGAACCCCATGTGTGAATGTTCTGGTCTCTGATTTAAAGTTTCCTCCTGACACATAGAAGTCCCAGTCCTTCAGGTAGGATTTAAGTCCAGTGTGGTACCAGAAAGGCCAACCCAGTTTTCCAGATGCTCTAATAAAATAACCAGATGAACAATATCAAACCATGCACTGATGTCCAATAATACCAGCACTGTGGTTCTTTTACATTCTGCATTATAACGGAAGTCATGGAGCACCTTAATCAGGGCAGTCTCATAACTGTGGTTAGCTTGGAAACCTGACTGGAAGAAATAAAATCAGTTGGTCATTGTTAAGAAGGCATTTAGCTGTTGAAATAGTACTTTTTCAACAATGTTAATGAGTAAGGGGAGGTTTGACATGGGCCTGTAATTCTGCAGGACCAATTTGCTTTTCTGTTTCAACATTGATTTGCTAATTGCTTTTTTTAAGGCCCAGGGAAAACAACCAGCATAATTAATATGTTTATAGCTTGAATCAGATCATACTCCAAAATAGATCAAACCTGTGACTAAATCTGGATTTCTTTGCTCCTTTTGAAACTAAATCCAACAAAGTATTAGTTTTAAGAGTATAAATATTACTGTAGCCACTGCAGCTTTTACTTTTTATATTTTCTAGGCAATTAGCAATTTTTTTATATGTAGAAGAAGCTTTTATTTAAATCGCATTTCTTAAAAAACTAAACCCTGGAATTTTAGCAGGGGTGTGTACACTCCTGAAGGAAAATGTCTAAATTCTTTTTCCGGCATTTAAAATCACTGAGCAAATTTTAAAATGCTTAAGATTTATTTCTTATTGCAGGAAGCTAAACATCTGTAACAAATGTCAGGGTGGAGTCATGCAGGAACTGGATATGACACACAGGAATTCTCATTCTGCCTCATTCTTTCCTCATGTCAGCACGACCTACAAATGGCTTAATTAAATTCAAAATAGAAGCATTCAGATGCAAGTTCTGTTTGAAATCCCCAATGGCATTAAATCATATTTATGCTTCTGTGATGATGTCTTTGTAGCCAAGCCTTATTCTCCCTAGATTTTCAGTTTAAGGAGATTTGTTGTACAGTCACCATTTATACTGATAGTGCAGAAAAGGCAAACAAATGGCACTGATCTGAACCAACTTTCATCATAAATGAACTTCAAATTAGAAATAAATGATGGATTAATTAGCATGGGAAAATTGCACATCAATTCCAAAAGAAATAAGACTAAGCAGTACCTCTAGACTAAAAATAACTGAAATCCTTTTTCTTGCAATGTCTTTTTTTACACCAAACATTGTTTCTTTTTCCCTGATTGAGCATTTTAGTCAGACTTTCTCCACAGGGGGTATAATTCGGTATTATGCAGAAATGAAAGATTTACAAAAACTAGCTTTTGAACTGTGCAATTATCTAAAAAATCACTCTGAATAACAAAAACTAAAGGTTTGGGAGATCAGGAGCTGAAGGGAGTAACAGGCAGAGGATATGGTTGAGGAGGTGGCAATGAGACTGTGAACTCTAATGTGAAGGTTAAGAAGGGAGTCAACTCAATTGACATGACAGAAAATGTGAGAGTCTAAGGGGACCCTTTGAGGATGTCAATGTTAAGACCTCATAAATCTTCGTCATTCATAATTCACATAAACATGTGTGATACCTTTATATTATATATGCAGTTAGCAGCTTTCATCACTAAAATGATTGGAGCCATTCCTGCAGAATCCAACCATCCATTACAGGAAAGTTCAGTTATTTAGACGTTACTTTTTCTGCCACTGCACCACCCACTTTGATTGAAATATTTTATTGTGTTTGACCTTTCAAACATGGATACGGCTGTGGAATAGGAATCTAATAAAATTTAATGCCGACATAAATCATACCAAGTTTTGCTTGGTTGGAAAGCTACAAAACCCAAACCTTGTAAATTTATATGATTTCACATGCTTCCAGAATCATGCAAAATAGAAGAAATACTGGCCAAAACAGATTCTTGTTTCTGGTTTTTCTTTGTTTTTTTTCTTTATCCTTTCTCAGCAGAGACACCCTGGGAGACTCTTGGAGCCCTAAGACATTAGGTTGTAATCAAACGCATGAGCCACAGTACCCTCACAGAGTTACTAATACTACTGGCAGCTGCAGTGACTCAGGCTTTTCAAAGAAACCCTTAGATGTCATTTACAGTAATTATTTACTACATAATTAACATTGTGGATCAAGGAATTTTAATGTTTCAAAGTTAAACATATTTCTTGTTATCCCCACTAACTTTAACAAAGAGACAGAGAGATGGAAAATGATTTGTTTGATCTGTTTGTGTGTCTTAAAATGAGCTGAACCCCACCTATAAAAACTGCTGCCAACAAACCAAATGCATGACTAAATTGGTCAGTAATTCCACTATCGCTGCCAACATCTAAGCAACCCATAAAACCAGAGCACTAGAATAATTGCAGGACCTGCATTATCTGTTATATTGCAAAAGTGTGCCGTCAAATAAAACACGATGCTCCTTGAAGAGCTTTGATGCGCCTCTTGAATACTGATATTTTGTCTTTACTGGTTCAATTACTCAGATTTTACTCTAAGTGCAAAGAGGTCAATTAAGTAAAATGCTGTGCATTATAGGTATTTTACTTAGATTTCATGTAATAAACCAACGAAGAGGGATAAACTTTGACAAAAAAGTAAGTGCATTTTTTTTACATTTTAAAACAAAAATAATGACCTGAATATGAAGAGTTTTGTAAAGAAAAAAATTGCATGCACCCCTTATAGAAGGATTTTTTTTGTTTTATTTGTTGTTTTTGTCTTTTTGAAGATTCAAATATTTCAGATCAGACAAAATTAGTAAGCTCTGAAATAAATGGATATCCTTATACTTATTTAAACTGTGAAATTGCTTTAAAAATGCATATTTTATAGATTGTACCTACACCTGGACAGTTACAATCAGAGATTAGTAGGGTAAAAACCAAAGAGTACCAGAAATGAAAAAAACTGTAAGGGAAATTAGTGAGATGGAGTAGAGCTAGGCCAAGTGGAGCCAGTGGAAAAAGGGACATTACAAACCTCTGAAGTCGTGTCATTAATCGTTTGTTGGAACATTTCAATATTAAATTAAATTCAAAACAAAAAAATAAATAAATACAGTTTGATGGTTTACAATTGTATAATTAAAATAGTATATAATTGATAAACAAATGTAGGAACAGAGTTTTCATAGAAAAGAGTTAAAAGCAATGAAAACGTGTTTTTTTTCTAGTTTAATGTAAAAACTAAAAATGTTAAACATCTCAGAGGTTTAATAAGTTGTCAAGGAGTACTTTTAGCATTATATGTTTAAACTGCAGAGAACAAGCTTTCCTCAAATCAAAACTGCAAAGCATTGCCCTCTATAGTTATGACAGGGCTGTCACTCAAAATCAAACCCTCTCTCTTCTAAGCCTGACATTAGTGGGGTTTTTTTTTCATAAAATTAAACTCAGGATTTGCTGCAAATTTAGTGCAAATATGGGTATAATCCTTACAGCTGCAATACTCTTCCCCTTCCAGCTTAATCATAACATTCTGTCTAGATTAGGTTGTGTCTACAGTTGTTAAGCAAATCAGTGCTTTAGCTGAAAATTATGTCCGATTATCGTGTATTTTGCGTCTTGACATAAATACTCCCTCATTCCCTGCTTTAAAGCTCCATTTTGGGCATACTGACTGATATAAAGTCAGAATAACTGCTCTCCCATGAGCTACCAGAGGTTCTTTGAGTTTGCAATGACATATGAGAAGCAACAGAAGCACAGAGAAAATCTGGAAGCAGCTTCCTCTCAATTATTCACTTTGCTAGGAAAGTATTGAAATTTGTTCATGTTAAGAAATAGTACAGCAGATGTGTCAAAAAGAATTTATGATAATATATCAAATACTAAAGATTGTTTTACTCCGGTCCATATGTCAGAGCTTTAATAAACTGCATAGTTTTAATTTGATTCATTTCTAAAACTTAGAGAGTAAATTAAAGGGGTAAAATTTGGTTAGCTTTTATAAAGGATAGCATAGGAATTTGCTTAAACATACTGTAGAGTATATCTCTTGCCAGATCAAAATGTCATAATTCATATGATGCACATTTTCGGAGCGGCTCATTTAGACTAAAGACACTTCTTAAAACTATATGAGTAAGGGTTAACACAACACAACATTGGTCTGCAGTAAGACGAACAAGCCACATTTTACATACTTTACCTATCCAGTCACCTCTAAGACCTCAAAGTTATTAGGAAGCAGGCCCTAATAATTTCCAATAAGCACTATTAGGTGGGCATGTGTCTATAAAGGTTTCATGTTTCCAATACCTTTCAGTGTCATTTAAGATTAGGCATGAGTACTGGACTTAAACTACATTCAAATTAGTTAAATCTATGGTATGCTTTCTATAACAGACTTCCTATAGTACTGAATAAAATAATACTGAATAGAAACTCTTATTGTCAGTAGGGCTGAAATAATAAATTGGTTTAATTATGATTAATCAATTATTAAAATAATCCTCAACTAATTCAGTAATTGATTAATCGTTAACTGGAGTATAGAGACTCTCAAACATGCCTTTAGCTGACACAGCAACCCATTTCAAGCAGTAATTATACCTTAAAGTATACCAAAACTAAAAAACAACTTTTTTGTCTGTCAATGTGTTCTATCCAGAACTCCAAAAATGGAAAATGTTAGTTTCACCTGCTTTAATTCTATTAAAAAAATCTTCTTTAAGGAACATTTTGCTGTCCTATCATTAATCAAAACAATAATCAACAGATTTATCGATTAGTAAAATTGTTGTTAATTGCAGCCCTAAATGTCAGACATTACAGATCAGTAACCTTTTCCTGTTGTGGGTGAGTTAAAATCAACAAGATCACTACCTTGAGTCACTTTATTAACTAAGACCTACCTTAAGCTCATTTAAACTGAATAGTGAGCATCTGTATACACTATTCATATCATGCCACAGATTCTCAACTGGATTTAGATCTGGTCTTGGAATAGGCAATCTCACATCATCATCTACTGTATACAAACGCACCTAAGCCAAAAACCTGTACTTAAAACTGCCAGAGAGTGAACTGAACTAATTCTTCAGAAACAGCTCCTTCACTGTATTCAACTGCGTTTTTTTCCATGACTGGCCTGCATTCAGCTCCATCCATCCACACACATTAAGACCTGCTTCTTGATCTTTCCTGAAAAATGTCCTTGCAACACCACGATGCTCAGAACATTTTATATTTTGCTGTTGTAAAAGTCGCAAACACAATAATTTTTAGTAAGTTTCAAGAAGCAAAAAATATAACCATTGATAACCATTGGTTAGGAGAAACAGGAACACTGAGGACAAGGAACAAAAACAAAGAAAACTCCTTGACAAACAGATTAGCAGCGTGACTCTCAGTCTATCAATCGATAATCATAAATCAATATCCTACTGTGAAGTAGCATGTGCCTTTCTTCTTTACAATGTTTGGCCTTTAAAGAATAGAAGTTCCATTATAGTTTTTTTCTTGTTTTCACCACCAAAAGGAAGCTTTATTGTCAAGCTGCCCCCACCCTCACAATTGCTTACAGTGCTGGATTAACCTTGCTGACTGAACCAAGATTGTTTTCTTAAGTTATATATCTCTGTCAGGCCTTTTGGCTCACATCTTGCTTGAAAAAAGGCAGAGGATAATCAAAGCTGGCAGGGAGCAGGAGATGGAGAGAGGATTGTGACAGTGTTATGGGGGAGAAATAAAACAAGAAATAGTGAGGCATGTACATCGAAGTAATGCAAGAGAAATACAACGAAGAAGGAGGAATAGATGACGTTAGAAAGCTGAAGTCTACAGAGTTAGCAGCAGATAACATTATGACAGTCCTAACAGGCTGACAGGCATTTGTATCAGTACCAGCTCTCCTGCTGCAGTTACTTACTGTAAAAATATGCAGGGAGGGAGAGAGAAAGAGAGTAGATTTAGCAGAGTAAAAAGAACTTGAAGACAGAGCAGAGGCATGGAGTGCATTAGAGATTCTTCAGTGTGTGGAAGATTGAATAATCCTGGCAATCGCTCACTTTGCTCGAATCCCCCCCACCCACCCTTTCCTCCTGCTTTTCCACAGGGTACCGTCCATATGTGCTTCAAACCCATTCTAAGCAGCCGTTGTGCATAACTCATGAAAATGAATGATTAGAAACCAGAAATCTGGCCCGCCCTATAATGTGCTGGCTGGCGACATCATAACCTGAGCAGAGCTGAAAGACCCATTCAGGACCGGACCATGAGATCATGAATAAATGGGTTACCAGGCCTTATCATTCTTCAGCTGTAAATGCAGTGTACTGACTAAAGACAAACATGTTTGGATTTCTACTAATGTTGAGGTAAAATTATTGACCTTATGCCAGTCATCTTTTTCCAATTAAACTCTTCAACCATCAAAATAAGTTAACCTGAACCTAAATCCTGCTCATTACAAAATAGGTGATGAAAGTAAGAACATTAGCAAGCCAGAGAGGCAAGTGTCTCATCAATACACTCTTTTATATTATAATCCCTTTAGACCACTTTCCTTATTCACATTTCATTTACATCACAGCCACAAACTATGGTGGATTTTGTATTCAGTTTTTTATGGACCCTAATTGTGAGGTAGAAAAAAATATGTATTATAAATTTTTAACAGATAAAACTTGAAAAGTGAGCAATCCATTTGTATTTAGCCCCCTTTACTCTGAAAATTTTAAATACAATCCAGTATCATATATTCCTTTTTTCCTCTGAAGTCATTTAATTAGTGAATCATGTGCCAAGCTGTAGGGCAACATGTGTAGGACAGGGCAAAGCTGTAGAAACCCTTTAAGTGTCTTCGGTATAACTCATATTGCGGTGGAGTTTCAGAATCCAGCAGGGCATACACTTTGAACATAAACTAAAACTTATTGTCAAAGAAGATTTGGAAAACGTCTTAGTTTTCAAAAGGGTTTATAGAAAAGGAGGTTGTTCTACAACTAAAGTAACCCCTTTGACTCAGATGGACTTAAACAAAATAATAGCAAATTGTGCTGATTCTAATTGAGTTTTTTTTAAATGAAATGTGAAAGGGTTAGAAAGCTATGCTTACTTTTGATAGTAAATTAATCCTTACAAAGTGAGCATTCTTACTTACCTGTACTCTTTGTGACCTCAAACTGTCATGCGTCAGAACAAAGGACCTAGTGTTCAGGGAAAATGGAAAGTGAGATTATTCAAAAAGCATTTATGAAAACACTGAGAGACTGCGGATCTGCAGGAACGGCGGCTAGGGCGCCTGTGGCAGGAAAATTATTGAGGAAGGAAAACACAGGTTAGTGACCACATAAATCTAACGGGCGAAGATTATCAATGTAGGTCACTGACCAGATTTATAAGATCAGTCCATGACCAGAGAATGAGGTAGGATATAGGCGGTGGGCCACTAACAAGATGCCAACAGAGTGCCCCAGGTGCTGCAGCCCTGGAGAACAAGCAGGAGTCCGAAGACGGGTCAGGCAAACGGATCAGAACAGGAAAAGGCAGGCTCAGAGGTCCAGCAGTCCAAAGACAGTTCAGGCAAAACGTTCGGACGCAACAACATACTCAAAAACACAATGGCATTTAGTTAAAACATCAATCCTCCTTTTAGGCTTTTAAACGGTAAGTCATTCTGCTTATGCTCGCTTCTAAAAAATTTGAACAGAAAAACAGAATGACTTCCAGTTTAAAAGCCAAATGTTGATGTCATCCAAACAACAAGGTCTCATGTTTCAAGTTTTTGAATAAGCTACAGATACTGATAAACAGGCTGCTTCTGGCTGTATAGACGTGGAACATCACATCGCAGTTTAAGTACCTCGGGGTCTTGTTCACAAGTGAGCGATGGATGGAGCAGGAGATCGATAACCAGATTGGTGCAGCATAGGCAGTGACACGTTGAAGAGGGAGCTGAGTCGGGGGCCAAAGCTCTGGATTTACCAATCTGTCTCCATTCCCTCCCTTACCTATGGTCCTGAGGTCTGGGTAATGACCGAAAGGACAAGATCGGGGGAAAAAAGCAGCCAAAATTAATTACCTTCGCAGGGTGGCTGGGTGCACCGTTCGAGATTGTGTGAGGAGCTCAGTTACACGGGAGGAGCTTGAAGTAGAGTCATTGCTCCTCCACGTCGAAAGGAGCCAGCTGAGGTGGCTTGGGCATCTATTTTGGATGCCTCCTGGTCGCCTCCCTCGGGAGGTGTTCCAGGCATGTCCATTGGGAGAAGGCCTTGTGAAAGGCACAGGACACGCTGGAGGGACTTTGTCTCTGAGCTGGCCTGGTGTCACCTAGGGGTCCCCCCAGAGCAGCTGGCGGAAGTGTGAGTAGATCGAGAAGTCTGGGCATCTTTGCTTAGACTGTTGCCTCCGTGACCCGGCCCCGGATAAGCAGAAGAAAATGGATGGATGGATGGAACTGTTGCATTTCTGAATATCTTGTATTTTTGAAAATTTTGTGTTTTGTGGTTTGTTTATAGATGTGTTTATGTAGTTTGAATTTCAGTGCCACTTTACACAACAGGTAAAAAGTTACATACCAGTAACACTTACTGACTACCTGTATGGAAGTCCCTAACTGTTGAAACATAGGACTAAAATGCTTATCTCTTTACTTCTAGACTACATTCCTGTCATCTAAAATGTTAAATGTTCAAAAGCCTCCCTTTACCATTACCTAAGGGTCCTGCAGAGTTCCTGGAAAAATTTAAGACCATTATGCTCTAACTGACCATGAGCAGAAGTTCCTGCTGTTGATAGCAGTGTCGGACACCTGCATGTTCTCATGAGGAAACATTCAGCTGTCTTGAATTTTTTTTTTTCTCAGAGGCTCATTTCATTTTACATAAAATGTTCTCTTCTGGAAATTAGCTTGCATGGAAAGCCAGAGAGCAGTTTATTTTGCTAACATTTAAAGCTGATTAGCCATGCTATTTTAAACTATCTATTAACACATTTCTATTAGAGGGGTAAACTGCAGCAAACTGGAATTCTTTGCATCAGTATTCTGCTAATTTAGACTATTTAGCAGAATAGCAGATGTCAAACACTGATATTTAATTTTGACTACGTAAGCTATGATATAATAAAATGTTATATCTGACATGCACTGCAGTATGTTTTTGTCGCTCCCTTCTTCCCTGCTGTATTAAGTGAGAATGACACCAGCGAGTGAGTCCTGTAACACAAGGTCAGCACAAATGAGAAGCAGGCTCACACTGACCCAGCTGGTTCCTTTCTCCTGCCATTTTTCCCTCTGCTTGATGCCACAGGGAAAAAAAACATAGTAACCAACTAAAAATAGCCAACCATGGGCAAAAAGCCAAATCGCTACAGTAAAGGTTTCCCCACCTTAACCTTTGCAAGTGATGGAATTTGCACTGCAGAAAAAAGGGAGAACTTTATTGTAAACTGCAACTGAATGTTGGTTCAGTTAGAGAATTAATATAACTCTGAACTAAGGATATTATTTTAGACTAGATTTATTTAGTAAAAAAATAAATAAATAAATAAATAAATAAATAAAAACAAATTAGGTAAAAAATCCCCCTTTGACAACATTAATTTACAAGTGAATTGGCTTTAAAACATGTCTATAAAGAAAACACCCAAATGTTCACAGCAGATGCTTGGCTTTTTTACTTCACCAAGAAACATTTTTCCACTGATGAACTGCATGAAACTTGATCTCCGCACCATATAAAGTCCTGTTGAGTTTTTTAATGTCACAGGTTGTCAGGATGCTACAGGAGCAGATGCAGTGGGAGGGAAGTTGTCTGACCTCAGAGCAACAGTTAACTTTGCCAACACCTCTCCATGGGGCTCTCCTTTCCAGTTTATGTTTTCACATAAGGTTTTGAATTATTCACATCTAACACTTGTTTGGGAATGCTATGCAATTAAATGAAAGTAGTTGTGTCAACTTCCCAACTATCAACTAAAAGATACGTACAACTTAATGAACTGTCATTCTCTGATTTCACCTCTGCCAAGAAGGTTTTGTTTTTGAGGAAGTTTGTGTGTCTGTATAACTGGATAACATGAAAATCTATGGAGAGATTATAATGTCCTTTTTATCAGATGTGTCCCTCATGCCAAGCAATGATCCAGATCATAATTTAAATAAAGAGATTTTTTTTAAAGGATTCTCTAACATTGTGAGATAAGAATTGTTGCGATCCATTGTCACTGATGTAATCGGAACTACGCCGCTCTGAAGACACACCGCTCCGGCGTAGGTTTTAAAAAGACTAGCTTCCCACTTTAGCGTCCTATTTTGCCGGTGGTTCTGTGCCGCTAAAAGGCTATAGGCAAGTGCATTCAGCAGAAGACTTTGCAACGTAGCGACCAAAGCGACTCCGGAGAAGTCTTCGCTCGCTGGACCGAGTCAGACTGCCTTTTTCCTGTGATTCAGAAAGAGCTGAATGCAGTGTTCTTATTCTTCCTGCGATTATAACCGAGTTGGACGCAGTGTATCCTGAACCCTGCTTCAGCAGAAACAGAGGAGAGTTAATCCAGCTATGCTAACCGCCAAAAAATGTTCGCCAAAGTAGCAATTAGAAGCCACCCACACCTTGACCGCCTGAGACGGAGATACAGACCAACGCCAAGGAATTGCTGCTACAGGCTGCAGCTACGAGCTAACTACCGTAGCTAAAACGGGAGATGTTGTGTGCTACCGTGAGTTATAAAATTAACCCACTTTGCAAACCGCCTGTTATTGTTGCATCGGATTGATATAAATCTCTTTGAGTTGCTGTTGGACGAACAGACTGGACCGAAGCTGGGCCTGCAGAACACCGAAACTGAGCCGAAGGCCTTCACTCCACCGTACCAAAAACAGTAACCTCCTCCTTCCCCTCCTTTCCATCTGATGCTTAATAAGTGCTCTGCTTGGGTAAACTAGGTAGAACAGCCGTGTTGGTGCTTTTATTTGAAATAAGCTTTTTGATCAACTGCTGATGGTTTTAAGGTTTAACTGAATGCTATTGCTCTACAGACTGAACAAGTCACGTGTTGCTGAAGCTAACTGCTACATCGTGAGATAACTACCTCTTTGTTTCAGTTGGACCCGACCGGAACCAGAACCCCTGGGGCCAG
>NW_015150653.1:0-22175 GCF_000732505.1 Cyprinodon variegatus
AAACCCGGATCTTCTTGCTGATCTAATGCTGACTTGCTAAACACTTTAGTCAGCATCTTGCATTTATATAACATTACTGACATGTAACTATTTAGATCTCAGTAGTAAGCAGCATTTTCTCCAAAAAGAAAAATGTTTGAATCAAAGACTTCCTTCTGAACCACATAAAAAAGCATCATTGCAGTTCTTAGGTATGTGTGTCTCCATGTGTGCCTTTCTGCTGCCTGATAGGAGCATGTGGCAGACGTTATAATTGTTTGTGTGTGAATGTGTATTTGGCGTGCAGGAGCGCAGTTGGAAAGAAGAGCGAGAATCCTAGAAGCTGTTGGAAGGAGATGATTGGCTTCAGAACATGGTGGCCCCTTTGTGACAGATGGTTGGGTGCTGGGCTAGCAGAGCCGAAATCACCCACTCGCACATATGTAGGCTCCCACAAGCCCGCACACAAAAATACACACGCATACACAAAGCAGTATTTTAAAATTCCCTTACATAATTCAACTTCCATGTCAACATGCAAACATGAATTCAAAGGATGTGTGGCCTTCATCTATATACTTTTTTTTATTAGCAATACCCAGAAAGCTAGAAATTTATAATTCAATATTTACTCTTTTTTCCTCCAATATATAAATATGCTAAACTCAAAAAGAGGAAGATAAACAAACACACATCTTGACTGTTAGATTGATACACAGACAAACCTTTAGGCACACTAGTGTGAATTTGGATAGTTGCATAAAAACAATATGTACTCTAACCAGTGCCAGTGTTTTGGTTTTTACGGGGTTTAGTGCCTTGGGTCTAACACAATACCTCTTTGCTGTGTGTCTCCCTGAACAAACAGGAGGGGATCTGCAGCCTACTGCTTCTGCTAGCCAATACTTCTCTCACTGTCACTGCCACCACCATCACAGCCATCAGTGCTGCAGCAACAAATAACACCATTTCCCTTGCCATAAAATTGCATATTATTAGCGATGCCAAAACTAAACATCTTGCCAGATCTGGTGCGAGGATAAAATAGCACTGCAGATAGCATGAAAATGAAAACATACTGTTATGGTTCTCCCCTTTTGGGACTTTGTTTTTTAGTTTTCAGTTATCAGTTGCTCTGTTTTGTTGATCTTTAGTTTATTTTCTATTATATTCAAGTATTCTTCAGTTACTCTCTGTTGCCCTCTTGTGCTTGTTTTTATTTCCCCTTGGCTTCCTTCTAGTTAGTTCCACTCACACTTGCTCCATATTCAGCTCATTAGTCCATCCTTTGTTCTGTTCCCCTTATATACACCTCTGCAGTTACTCAGGGCTGGTTCCTTGTTGTCGTTGTTTGGTTGATGTTATTTGCTTCATCATCCCTGGCCTCCCACATGAGTTTTCCCTCATGCGTTCTGGTTTTTTTAGTTCCTAGTAAAATGTATTTAGTATTTTTGGATGTCTGCCTAAGTTATGCATTAAACCAACAAGAAGTGATCTCTGCTTCACTGGTCTCTACATTTTGGTCCTCAAACAACCCCCAGCCAAACTTTGATACTCATGCTTAAGTGGTTATGACAGAATAGGTAATATTGATAATTATAGTATGAATAATAATAGTAATATTAGGACTAGTAATAATGAAATCGGTATTAGGTGCAAAATATTCACGTTATTGGAGGAGTTTTTTGCTGTTTCAGTTCTATGGTTGATCATATCTTTTGAGTGTCAGAAACTGAGATTGACCAATAGAGGTTTTTTAAGGACGATGCTGATATAAATTATTTTGACATCAGTCTAACCAATATGTGGTGCCAATTTTGGGGGGCAGATTTTTTTTTTAAACAATATTTGAAATGAAGAAAAGTCAACTGCACTAAATTAAACATTGTCATAAAATAAAAGACAATCTGATTTAAATAGCTAAAACTACCACCTTTACATTTTTTTTTAACATTTACACTGTAGCTATTTTTTTCTACTGAGTAACAGAATTAGACATTTTTAATCAATCAATCAATAAAACACTCTTAAACTACTTTACTTTTCAATTAATTTCCATCAACTTCATTGGCACCCCATCATTTCGAAACCACTATACAAATGAATCTGCCAACACCAACATGCGCATATCGGTTGATACTGTACAAGACAAAAAATATCGGTCAGTTAATGTATTGGTCTATCTCTATAGGTGAAGCTCTAACATGCATATTCTCATTCCCTTTGGGCAATTTCTTATTCTTTATATAAATACGTCTTATGGCCTTTAAGAATATATTCAATTTATTCAGCAGCATTCATTCAAAATATGTTAGGCTTTTAGGGAGGTTATAAAAACTCCTAAAAGCCTGGCTATCCTAATAAGGATAAAGTTCAGTCTTAATTATCACATTCGGTGGTTCACCATCATCTTTTACTGTAGAGCTACTGCAAGAAATTTGGTAGATCTTTCAATTGGTTAGATTGTGTTAGTATTTTGATATCTTCTAACTCAGCATCCCTTTCTGTCAAGGTGTAAAGCAGGGGACCCAAGTTTAAATTCCTGTTGTGTCAGGAAGGGAATCCGACATAAAAAAAAAAAATTGCCAAGACTGTGAGATAGCTATATTAACTTCCTGTGGCAACCTCTGAATATATGTATCAGAACACACACGGTTTTCTTTAGAACTTTGAATGATTTTTTTCATAGATGTGCTGTACAAATAAACTAGCCTTGCCTTGTCAATTAAAGCAGGCACTGTAAAAAATAAATAAATAAATAAATGTTTTTTAGGGCAGATCAATCTGGCCTCATTTTTGCAATTTATTGTTGACATCAAAATGTAATCTTTAGCTTCCAGCAGGTAAAGAAAACTTTAGGGGCATTCACCTATTTAACGTATACTAGGAGGAATTCTGCTGATATGTCCATTTGTTTTTCCTGATTTACCTAACTGTAGAACATTGTAAAAGGGAAATGATAGGATTTTTTGCAATAAATTGTAAACACTAAAGACTTGAGCCATAACATACATATGAATTTGGAAAAATTACCTATAAAGACCTCTTAGAGCCACCACAAATGTCACTGTATGTGTAAGAGTAAAGCACTTGGACATGATTTGTTGAATGATGTGCACAAGATTACATTCCTTTGTTTTTCAAAGCCGGTCACTGAATCAGAAGATTTTGGTGACTAGTCATTTTCAATGTATATATCTTTCTATTTCTAAAGTGTAGTTTAGGCAAGTAGACATGAGGTCCTTTTATTTAGGCTCAGTTCCAGTGTGATGGTTAAGTACCTCAAGTCTGTCATTAATGGCATGCATTTGGCTAAGAAATGTATTCAATCTATTAAGAATAGAAATCTTATCTTATTCTGACTAAGAACTTAGAATAGCTTAGCATCACCATAAATCTGGGTAAGCTGGCCCTCAAATAGCATGATTCATGCTTTTGTCAGCTAGGGGGGTGAGGTTGCTTGAGGACCCAAATGTAGAGATGAGTGAAGCAGAGATGAGTTCTTGTTAGATTAATGAAAAACTGAGGCAGACATAAAAAAAATCCAAAATACAAAGAACCAAAAACCAGAAACATCATGGAAAACTCACGTGGGGTTTCAGAGACGAGGAAACAACCAACAATGACAAGGAAGCAACTAACAACAACAAGGAAAAAGCAAACTGTGACTGAACATGAGGTGTATAAATGGGAGACTGAACAAAGATCAGGCTAATCATCAGATTGAGAGCAGGTGTGGACAGAGGAGTCTAGAAGGGAGCTAGGGAAAAAGATACTTACAAGAGGGCATCAAAGGGAAAACAATACTGTACCTAAGAACTCAAATACAATAAAAAATAACTTTAATAACATAAAATGAAAATTAAACCAATAAACTAGAAAACACAGATAGACCTGAATTAAAGTATAATGGAAAATTTTAAAAATAAAATTTATTCACAACCAAAAAGTGCAGTCATGACAGTACCCCCCTCTTTAGTGTGGATACCAGAGGGCCTAAAATGTCCAAAACAAAACAACCCACCCAGGGTGGGTAGACAGGAGCAGGAAAGAGGGCAAGAAACAAAAACCAAACCGCAGGAGGTTGAAAACAAAGCAGTCTCTGGAGACTGGCCGGGAAACAGCAGTGAAGGAGGGCATCTGGAGGAGCTGATGGAGGTCGCAGGAAATAAAAAATATATTTTTTTCCAGATGATGTCTGTTCCAGGGTCCTAAAGACCTGTGAAGATCAGCTCTGTGGGATTCTACAGCACCTCTTCAACCTTAGCCTATCCCTTGAAACAGTTCCAGTAATGTGGAAGACCACCTGCCTTGTTGTGGTACCAGAGAAAAATCCTCAATGTCCACAGACCTGTTGCCCTGAAATCACACATAACAGAGATCCTGGAGAGATATTTGTTGGTCACGTTAGCAGGCAAACAAGCAGCTATCAGTGCCCACCACAGTTAGCTTATCACCATGAAGTTGGAGTTTAAGATGCCATCATACACCTGCTTCAACAGATCTATTGTTATTTAGGCAAGGTAGATAGCACAGGACCTTGTTCCTTGATCTCTTCAGTGCATTTAACATGATTCTGCTGGACTTACTTTGTCAGAAACTCTAGACGAATCAGGTGGGGGCATCAACCATGGGTTTAGAGCCCATGGGTATAATTGGAATTCAGATCCTATAGTTTTCAGAATTGATGCAATACCATACCATACCATGCCATACCATATACCATACCAAACCGTAACGTACCGTACCATACAGTACCATACCGTACCATACCCCTTTGTTTATAAAGCCCAAATAACAAAGGTCATCAAAATGCTGTACAGTACATACAACTGAAACTACTAGGAACAACCACAATTTTTTTTCTTACATGCACCTAAACTCGCCCGACCATATACTACTTTATGTTAATGTTCATATCAGACAATAACTGACATTATGCAAGACACAACTGTACTTGAACTGTACAATGTTCATTTTTATGTTCATATGAGACAATTGCTGACATATTTAGTGACAAACATCAACATTTAGACTTATTTAGCTAATGTTTAAAAGAAAAACAAGCTTGGATTCTATGCCCCTGTAGCTTTAAGTGAGAGGAGGCATTTTGTTAGCAGGTATGCGTTTCTTCACATTACACCAGCCAGCGCCTCGCACTATAAGCCAATCGCAGTCAGCACTATTTGCTTTTTTGCAGCAACAAGTTCAATCCTATGACCATCATGGGAGAAGAAGTGAAGGTGGTGGAGCAGGATAAATACCTTGGTGTTCACCTGGACAACAAACTGAACGGGAGATGTAACTGTGAAGTCGTCCGCAAGAAGGGACAGAGCAGATTGTACTTTTAAAGGAAGTCAAGGAACTCATCTAGAACCTCAGCAGATGATTTTGCAAAAAAGACTTTAAAATTAAGAATATAATGCTGTCCATAATGGACAATAGTGAGCATCCTCTTCAGAAGACTGTTAAACACCAAGAGGCTGTCTTCAGCCAAAGGCTTTTCCGGACTTGGTGCAAGACAGACAGCTACAGAAGCTCTTTCCTTGAAAAAAAAAAAAAAAGAAAAAAAGAGAGCCAATGAGTTTCTACAATATTCTATATAATTTTGGGTTTGATAAAGTATTCAATTTTTTATTTAATTTTTAAATCAGATTGATAATTGTCACAGTCTTGGTTCTGTTACATTTGACTTTGCTCCATGCTTTCTAGTTTTATTGGTTTAATTCCAATTTTGTTGTATTTTCTGGATACATTTTAGTTCTTAGATTTTTATTTTGATGCCCTCTGTAGCCCTCTTGTGTTGGTGTCCTTTTCCCTAGCTCCTTCCTAGCTTGCGCTCTTCACACCTGCTCCCAATCAGCTTGTTAGTCCTTTCTTTGTTCAGTCCACCATAGGCTACATTCACACTGCAGCCTGAAGTGACCCAAATCCGACCTAAATCTGATCTTCTTATGGCTGTCTGAACAACACAAATCCAATTTTTTTGCAATCCGACCCAGGCCACTTGGCTATGTGGTCCGGAATCCGATACGAATCTGATCTTAAATGCGACCTGTGTCTGAACAGCCAGGTCGGATGAATCTGACCTGAATGTCATTAATAAACGACATAGGTCACTATTCTGCGTCTTGCTATGCAGAAGTGGCAAGAAAAACAACAACCATGGCAGATGATGATGCAGAGAGCAGTATTTATGTTTAAACATGTGAAAAGATTGACTTTTTATGGTTGGAAAAGATCGCTAGATGCACCCTGGTACTACCCTCCATGTTTACTTCCATAAACATAGAGCACACGGGCCTGTGACATCATTGCGTCCTCTACTGAGCAAGCGGGACACTTGCCTTGTATGACTGCAGTTCACACAGGAGATCACATACAAGTCGCATATACATTTGGATATGAATGGCAACGCAAAAACAATCGGATTATACAAAAAATCGTTATAGAGCATCAAGGCCTGCAGTAGCCATAAATACTCTGCTTTTGCAGTTTCTCAGTGCTGGTTCCTTGTCTTACTTTGTCTTACCTCGTCTCTCTTCGCCTTTCCCTGACTCCATGTGCTCTTTTACCCTGATGTCTCCAAGGTTCTGGTTTGTGTTACATTTTAAGTTGGATTTTTGGTTTCTTGACTCAGTTGTTTGTGATCATTAATTAAATCTTCAAGAAACTCACCTCTGCCTCCCTGCCTCTGCATTTAGATCCTCAAAAACCACAACATAATATTAATGCAAAACAAACTAGGGCATTTGGATGTTTACATCAAAGTGTATTATGAAAAGTAATGTCTTGTTTTGGTTAATGCTTAACTATTTAAATGTGTATTCACTCGAACTGAAGGACAGTACTTCCATGCACTGAAGGGAGGGAAAACGAAAATTAATCTGTATTTAATTGAGAAAAACTCTGAAGGGGGAGAGCCAAAGCAAGCAAGCTAAGAAAGCATTGGTTCATCCCCTTACAGTTTTTAACTTCTTATTGTGTGTCCCATGTAACCAATTCCACCAGAATTTGAAAGCCATAGATGTTGGTTTGGAATCCAAATTGTACTTGACCAATGTGAATTTTGAAAACCCAGAATGCATCACACTTTCTTAAGCTATTGAAAATGCTTTGGGATTTCGAACTCCACAGTTTTTTTCAACAACTGCAGCAGTAGTCTGTGGAGAGCTGCTTGTGTGTAGTTATTCTGCAAAGAGACAAAAGCAAAAAAGCACATTGAGGATCTCATTACTGCCTCCATTATCTGTGCTGGCAGTTTGCTTTATTGGGAAACCACACTGTGACTGGAGAATGCCCTGATGATGACAAGAACCTACCCAGATGAAGTACCCTTGAGAAAGGCATTGAATCTTCGCCAGCTCTAGGCAGCAGGAGTGCAGCTCTGAACTGTAAAATCTGCTCCCTAATTTCCCTTTGAAGCAAAGCAAATAAAAAGGGAAATATCTACAAGGGGTTTCTGTTAAAATGTTTTTTAAAGATGATAAAAGATATCTAATTTATGAAAAGTTATAAAAAGGGTACAGTAAGGGTCACAGTGAACGCACATTGAACTATAAAAAAAAAAAACCTTAGATGCCAATATATATTTATTTATGGTTCAAAAAAGTCACAAACTGTTATAATTTTGCATTTAGATAATAAGATAAGAAATTCCTTTATTGTTTTGCAATGGGGATATTCAGATATGACAGTGGCATATACAAATACAATGATACACAATTTTAGCAATGGAAATGAAAAAAACAAAAAACAGCAAATTAGTTTAACTTAAAAAGTAAATAATAAATAAGAATAAATGTTGTACAGTGAGAAAAAAACGTTTAACAGTGGTAGACACTCCAGTCTATTTACATAACACATGATACAATGATATGCAATGTGCGTAATTGTGTAATAACAACCCAAGGTAACTAAAGCATGTGCAAGTTACCTTAGGAACTTGGGGGGCGTTGGGGTGGGGGTGTGATGGATTGGATTAGATTCAGTAGTTGAGTTGTAAAAAAAAAAAAAAACATAAAAAAAGAAGGGGATGGTGGAATTTTTTTTTTTTGGAAGCATACATAGCCTAATGAATATAGTCTGTTAAGCTAAAGTACCATGCATGGTATGGTTGTTACATGTCAGGTATGCCGGTCATTGATCTCGACCAATGCACCTTTCAGTAGAACTGCAGTCACACCTGGACTGGCAAGGCTATCACTGACCCTACATAGTTTGGGACTAATTTCCCACTGGGATCAGCTTCATAGTCATGGTAGGCCACTTCTTTGATTTTACTTTGGAAAATCCTTTGGCAATGAATCAATAAAGATTTAGAACAAAACCTCACAAAACATTGCAAATAAATATCTAAATGCTTTCAGGTCATTTTTTTCTAATTGAAATTCATTTTATTAAATAGAAACAGCTGAAACAAATTTCAAAATCTGAAGAAAAAACAGCTTACAAATTCAAATACATTCAAATTAGCATGAAAATGAAATAAGGCTATATAAAATCCAATAATTCTACCCACCTTTCAAATATTCATTTGGAGTATTTATTTTATAAAATAGACAGTTTATCAGAAAATCTGTATTGCTTCTATTGGCTAATTTAAAGTAAACTAGGCTACATGCTGGCAACGAATGAGTTAAAACTGTTCTAACAGGTCCGTTGAACTAAGCTATTTACCATTGATCAGACAACAGGCATTCTGAAAGTCACACTTTACAGTCAGATGTTGTATGACCATTGGCCAACATTTACATCACGTTTGGCAGTTCCTTCAAGATAATGATCTTTACACGTGTCTTAAATTGCATAATTAAAATGCTTTTTTTCAAACCGTCGATTCTCACCTCCAGGTTTCCTCCACTGCTCTCGGCCACAGCTTCACTTGTCTTCTGACTCTTGGCCTACTTAAAACGTTACTTTTTGCCCTCTTAAAAATGAAGTAACTCAAATCGCGTTGTCTTAGCCACTTGGACATGATGCTGTTCATAACACCATCACCTCCTACACTGGCTGTACCACTGAGGTCGAAAAGGAAATCGCATGGGCCCTCTGGGCCACCATAAATTGGTCAGGCTACTCGTAAGTGCACAACCTGCCAAATGTTGAAATGGCAATATTATTGCCATCACTGTTAATATATATAATAGAAATTTACACATTCAGTGATAAAATTTTACAGGGGATGTTGTGGGGGGATGGTTATTTAAAAAGGGGGATGATACCATCCCCCCTCAATACTCAGTACTGATTAGACCCTTGCAATTGTTAGCATGATCTGAACAATTAATGAGTCTGTTCTGAGCAGCAGAGATTCAAAATTCTGTCTACAGCCGAAAGAAATGACCGGCAGAAGCGCTCCTTTGAACATCTGGGATGACGCAACCTGTCACAGAAAGAGCTCTCCAGCTCTGCAACACCTCCCTCCATAGGGTGTGACAGAGGAGCCGTCATCGGCTGGGACTAAGTTATAAGTCTGTGTCAGAAAGCGCACACACATACACATACACAATTGCTAACTTCTAACTTTGTTAAAACCCAGAACTTTGGACCAAGAATTCAGGCAGACAGACTGAAGTATATTATAATAGTGTTTATTGACTGCTTGACGAATCTGGGACTCAGCAGCTAGGACAAAAAGGCTGGAATCTCTGGTTATAATGTACAGTCCAAGCCCAGAAGGATTTTAATCAAGCCAGATGATTTTCCACAGCACACAGCGGATGCTGCACAGAGAGTTCCAAGAGCCAAAAGCCAAAAATACTTCTGAGACGAGCAGAAGCTAGCAGTCGAGGGAGAGCAGGAATTTCCAGAAGGAGAAGCCAAAGCGATGGTGTTGATGAGGTTATCAGACGTCCAGGTCAGAAGATCAGAGATCCGAAGCAGTACCGTAGGGAAATCCATGCTGGGTCAGGAGACAGATCCTAGCTAGTAGGCAGGCAAAATTCAGCAGGAGTCTGAAGATAGGTCAGGCAAACAGATCAGAACAGGGTCAGGTAGTCTCAGAGGTCCAAGGACAGAAACAAGTTAGGATCAGGTTAGATCTGAACAACAAACTGGGTACACTACAGAACTCTCACCTATGGCTCAAACAATCTGGGACTGATGACCAAGAACAAACAGTTTAAATAGGAGCTGGAATAATAAAATCCAAACATACAAAATCAATCATAGACATGAAAAAAGTAATTTTGTTTGTAAATACTTTATAAATCATTCCTGACCAGTTAAAATGAGGTTCAAATGAAAATCCATCTGAAAAAGGGCTGTTTTGTTTTGTTCATCATATCATGAAACCAAAGTTAAAGTGATTAGGATGTTCTTATGTCTTGTTTGGTGCAGCCAACAAGGCTGCCATTATTACTTCTTAGATTTGTCATGATCTGCCATGATAGCTCACCTTAATTGTTCATTTCACTCATCTGGCTAACTCTGCCTTGTCTCTAATTATCACCCATCACATCCACCTGCATTTCTGCTTTATATATGGCTCAGTCCCAGCTATCTGGGCCAGATCATTGTTTGTTTGTTTTCTGTTTGTTCCCTTTTTTAATGTCTTTAGGTCCTTTTTTCATTAGGTTTAGTTAGTCCAAGGTTCATATCCCTGTTCCAGTTAGGAGATTATTCTGAAGCCAGTGTCTTCAGGCGAGTTTATTCCCTAACCAGTGGTAAAAGCGTTTCAGCGTTTCCTAGTGATTCTGATTTCCTGATTCCGTTCCCTCTCACCCACTGGTCCTGTCTGTCCCCGTCTGATCTGTTCGCCTGAACCATTCTTGGACTCCTACTGGAGTTGGCCTGTCTGCATCTGTGCTTGTCATTATGGGCATGCATCTGGTGTTTGCAGCTGCTGTGGTCGCAGTTCCACAAATCCATGCTTTCCTTAAAAAAAATCTGTCGTTTCAGGGTGTCTAAATGTTCTCATCTCATTGAAAACTGTTTTCAACCATATTTTTGTAATATAATATCGAATGGAATACTAAATGGAAGGAAATAGTAAATGGAGTGTACGTGTAATTATAGGCTACACCCAGTAGGAATATTACTTTTTCAAATTTAGTAATTAAATCTATATTTGTGTTTTATATTGATTTATAAGTGCTCTATGTTTACCTATTCTTAATAAACAGTGTTTGTTCCAACATCAGGCTTTTTATTCCATTCCATATTGCCAGAATTGGTATCCCCATCTACTCTACAAATCCAGTATAATAATATACTGCGACAAATTTTCCTCTATAGATCATAATACTTATTATCACAGTAAAATCCTTAAAAATACTCCATAATAATAATATACGATTTAAATAGGTTATATGTATATAATACATGTATAATATAATATAACATATTGATATAAAACTTTGTGTTTATCATATTATTATTAATTGCAGAATATATATGTGTATGTATATATTTCATCCAGTCTGATTTCTGTTGAATTGATGTTTCATACATTTTCTCCCATCCACAGACCTGAATCTGAATGTATAAAAATGCATAACGAGCAAATCAAAGTTAAGTACATATATACAAGCAGATGTATATTCTGCAATTAATATTAATATATGTCCACTGCAAATTTTCAGGCACACATACTGTAGGACCTTTGAAATTAAGCAGACATTATATGCAGAGTTGTTTTTTTGTATGTGCATTCATCAATTGGCAGATGATATTCTAATGACCAAGCTGTCCGTATGGGAGGAGGATATATCAATCGACGTATTTATCATGTGAAAATTAATTTTTCAAATCAGAAATGCTGTCTTCATTTTTGTGTTTCTTACTACTTTTAAAAGTCAGGTGAAAATTCACATGCAAAACTTAATTATGTAATTTTGATCTCAAAGTATGCATTAGTGCAACCTTAGATAAAGAATAAAGATTCTGTGTCTATGTAAATATATTTCAACTTTAAGAGAAAAAAAAACACTAGTAGATAGTAATAGTAATAACTTCAATGGAGATACGTGCATTTTTTGTCCCACAATGTTCTTTAACAGACTCTACACAAAGCAAGTTTATGTTTCAGCAAATTATTATTAGTCAACCTTGTTTTGTAATGTTTTCCAGGGGAATTGTTGGGAGGAGTTGGTGAACGTAAAACCAGCTATTTAAGATGTTTTGTAATATGCTTTGAATCTGACGGCGTCTCTCACTGCTGGTGGGCTGGGTTGGGGTGGGGGTGGGCGCTACAATCAACAGAAAAATAAAACTTTCCCTGTATTTTATCTGTTAAGTTTAACTTTAACTTTTGTTTTCTTTTTCTTTTGTTCATAGCATTTGAGATACACATACAATAAATCATAATCATAATTTATATTAACATTATTATTTTTAAAATAAATTACTGTAATGCTAACCTCCAACTACATTGCTTAGAACCTCATCCTTCTTTTAGAGTCATTCTCAAATTTCCAGTAATACAAGCAATTTGCACATTTCAATAGGGCTGTTTGCACAAAACATCAAGCGAGTGATCTTTATAACTCACAGGCAAAATGTCCCCGTATTACACATGCAAAAACATTTTTGCATTTATTTCTGTGCACATTATTTTACATTTTTTGGAGATCAGTCCCATAGCTTTGCAAGAAGCCCAAAAAGTTTGGTCTAATCAGACTAAAACACCTTGTTTGCGTTTTTCCCTATGCCTCACAGCAAATAGCGTGCCATGCTCTCTTGGTTTAATTTCAACAGTAATTTGTCTGCTATTTTCCCTTCTGCAGCAAAAACCCTACACATCATTATGCCGCCATGCTGTCAGACATGCGAGCTTCTCGGTTTGCATGACCGATAATCCTGTCAACAGATTCTCCCTTTAACACTCTGAATCCTTGCAGCTCCTTCAGATACAACGGACGTTGAGATGTCTTTTTTATAAATGACCAGCCTTTAATCTTAGGTATAAGTCATTTTTTTCTAGGTTTTCAGTTTCTGAATAATAGATTGAACAGCGCTCTGATAGATGAAAGATAGGAACATTTTTTAAAATCCTATGATGTTTTCCGGTTGTTTTTTTCAAGAATAGATGTTTCTCAGAAAGTGGGTAAAAGGAAAGAAACATCTTTAAGTATTACCAGGATTTTTTACAACCATGTTTAACAAAATCATTTATATATGCAACTTGAAGCTAGTGACTCCAAGTGACAAGGCTCTGGTCCACTGTTCTTAACAAAGCCTCCCTCAGCCTTTGGTGTCGATGGAGGAGAAAAATCATTTCATTTCTCCTGACCATACTGTGCTAGACCACCGTCATTCATCCCTACGCAGTTGTTCTGGCCCCTCAAGGTCTTTTGGCACGTACCACTTTGGGGGCAATTGTATGTCTTGACATGGGATGAGTTACACTTTAAGCACAAGGATTCAGAAACCCCCAAGTAACAAGGTGAGGTGCAACTGTCAGAAGAAGATGACATACACATTGAAGCATTAAGGTTATAGACAATGCAAAATATCAAATTATATTTATAATTAAACAAACAGCCCACTGTGTCTAATCATTATCTGAATGTCAAAGCGGAAAATTAAAGAAACGAAATTCATCTGAGAGCAGTTCAGTTAATAAATGCGAATCAAGAAGTAGCTGCCTCTCTTTTGTTTAGACAGTGTGAAATCAATAAAGTGGACAAAGGGTGAAGAAAGGTATCCGATTAATGTCAGGGGTGCGATCCAAGGAGAGCTAGAGAGGTAAAACAGCTCCCCCACTGCAGTGAATTGACTATGGATGATTTGTTAAAGACAAGAAGCTCCTTATAAAATTATATGCTTCCAACTGTGAGGCTCATGCTTGTCATTTGGCAGCGCAGCCTTCTACATCACAGCTCAGCAGGATGCTGACATTCACACCATGCAGTAAGCGTGATCAGCTCTCACCCAGGCACACGAAAAGTGGGTTTATATAGAAACTGAGAGGCAGTTTCATATGGTTGCACCTGGTGACAGAATATGGTGAGAACTGAGCCATATTAAACCCAACAACTCCCTGGAATAAGGGCAATTTCACTTCCTTTGCAATTTAACCCTCCTGTTTGATCAGATTTTATCACTCATAAAGAAATCACTTTTGTTTTACCTCACTCAAAAGAGAAAAATAAATTGGCTTCTTCATTGAAGTTCAAATCTGCAATCGTTTTTGCTTTAAAATAATCATGCCTTTTAAACTCATTCAATTCAAAAGCATGAAAAGATTCTTGCTTTCACCATTGGCATAATATGAGCTACAGATTGTTCAGTTTTACAGGCATTATTGAATAGGATAGCTGAATCAAAATCCCACAGCCATGATATTTGTTGCTCTGCTGTGACTTGAATTCATGGCAAGTATTTGTTGTGTGGTACATGTGACAACAATCTCCTGTTTTCTTCATATGTATTGGGTAGGTTGCATGACGGAGGTACTATCTTACAAAGAAAAACATTAAAGGTTAATTTAGCAAAAATATATTTGAAATCTCCCAAACACAGGTGTCATTTGATGAAACCAGGGTTTAACTGCTTGGACATAATTCCAAATGTTTGGCACAAAAACATCACTGCACATACCTGAAACAAAGCATGGTAGTGGCAGCATCATGCTTTTGGAGTGTTTTTCTTCACTTGGAACTTGGGTCTTAGTCAGGGTTGGCACAACATCTTCATTCATTTGTCAGATCTGGAGCAGTAGAGTGTACAAAGTAGAGTTGGCAAATACAGCCTTATCAAGATGTGCCACACTTATTGGCTCCTACCCAAAAAGACTGAGTGCTGAAATAGAATTTTTATCTTATATTTAATAATTCTCAGGGTTCTCAGGTTGGGCTCATTTATTGCCCTGGCTGAAACTACAAAGGTTGTCAAAAACCCCAGGGAGCACTGTAAACCTGAATAAGTGTGCAGTACTTAAAAAGGAGTAAGGCAAATATTTGCCAAAATTATTTTGAGTTCTAAAACTCAAACATTTGAGTATGACTAGCTTATAAATTTGGAGCTAAAGCCACTACCCTTCTCAGAATCTGTAGAAACAAGGAGTTGGTTCAACAACAGAGCTCTGAATAGTTCCTGGTTCAGTGGTGGCGTCACTGCTGACTTGTGCCACTTTGAGGGAGAACTTGCTGCTCACAGAAACAGATAGGGGCAGAGGTACAATCAAAAACTTACTTGGAAGCAGATTCTACACAGAACTCATTGGCTGTGGGACAGAAACAGGGTCAGAGCAGAGAGGTTTGAATTAGAATCGGTAGGTGGTCGGAGGGGAGAAAACAGCTTGGTGTCCCAAAATTAGAAAGTCCAGAATAGTTCATGAGGGCAAATCAAATGTTTGAAATCTGTGAGGCAAAAGCAAGCTCAGGTAAGCAGGAAGGCAAGGAATGCTAGACATCAAGTCGCTGTGAGGCCTTCAACAATATGGAAACTGTAACTGGTTTATGGTCTGGTTAAACAGGCAGGAGAGCAGGTGTTAAACTTGAGCACTAATATGGAGAGGCAGAGCTGCAGAGTTGGGAAGAATGTGTGATGATGGTGCCAGGAACAGACGTGAATGTAAACAAACAAGTTACTTTGCCAGAATCATGACAGCCTTTCTCCAAGCTTACCAACCTAACTTGAGTGGGTCGGACTATTTGCGGAGTGAGTAATGTGACACAGA
The DNA here is from genome assembly GCF_000732505.1 of Cyprinodon variegatus. Taxonomy (NCBI): domain Eukaryota; kingdom Metazoa; phylum Chordata; class Actinopteri; order Cyprinodontiformes; family Cyprinodontidae; genus Cyprinodon; species Cyprinodon variegatus. The sequence goes on from NW_015150653.1 coordinate 15,605, forward strand.
GCTCATAAAAGTAATGATAAATAGAAATTCTATAAAAGTGCACAAATGAAAGTGAGACCTTGCTTTTCCACTATGCTTCCACCCTTAAAATTAAAGTGGAGCAATTGTAGAGTCCATTTGTGAACAGTTACATATTGCCTACACCACTTTGAAGAATGAGAAACCACAAAAAAGTTGGATTCACGCTAAAAAATGAAGAAGATGGCCACCAAGAATACATTGATAGGGAGGACTTAAGGACCTAAACTGTCCATATGTATCTAATGGTGATTTTGTATCTCTATTAATCCTAAGATTCATGTTTTGTCAGAGTACTCTAGAGGAAACCAGAGTATTCAGGGAGATTGCACACCAACCTGGGAACATTCAAACTACACAGAAATCTTCAGAATTGACCAGGATCTACTTACTGTGAAACATGTGTTAACAACTTTGCCAGTTCACGATCATCCTCTTCAAAGTAAATAAGAACAAAATATGTATAGGCATGCTAGCAATATCTTTCATTTAAGAAGTTGTTGTTATTTTTTTTAATTCAGAATAGATGCTTTAAAATAACGGAAGAAAAAACGGGTCACTGAGAGTTTCCTCAGGGGAATTTTCTCAAAATATTTCCAAACATGCAGTGCGGGGGCTGATCTTTAATTAGCTATGCTTCTTGCAACTAAGGTCTGTCTTTTTTTATTAATTTCAAACCCTGCTGTAAAATATTGATGTTCAGCTTTGCAAAGCTGTATTATATATCCTTACACTTTATATTTTGATTATGTCTTGTACATTTTCTTTAATTCACCACACATAAGTAGTATGAATCTTACAGAATGAAGCCAAACATGAAATATAAGACAAGGATATAGAATGAAAAATAAAATATTGAGAAGCTTAAAATATGTGTTTAGAGATTTATGAAATCACAAGCAAAGTATTCCTAAACAAAATTCTTTTCTTTACGTTTCACTGAAAACTTCCAAAGATAACATTTCACATGAGCTACTTTTCATGTGAAATGTTACCTGTAGTGGTTTTTAAAGAAAACCTTAAACAGTTGCAAGTTTTGCCTCAGTTGCAGTTTTTGGGACACTTTGTTGGCCACTTGCTGTGGTGCATGTAGCTTTCTGTCATGGTCCACTTCATGGAATATAAACTAAGGATTAGCTAGGAACCTGCAGCTTTCCAGTATTAGATTTTAACAACCTATTACTGGTATAGTCTCGCCACAAATCAATATAAAAATCAGTTTAGTCCTTGGACATGAAATGTATACACTTAATGGCTCGGGTGAGGAGTCACTCAAAACTCAGTTCTTAAATAGAGACATTGCAGCTTTTTATAAATAGCACAAGAAAAGCTCTGGAGTTATGCAACAGCCATTTGCCACACCAGTACAGTTCAGATAAGGTAAGCAAAGATGCTAAGCATGTTTAAAATCATCTCATAGGAGGAGAAACAAACCAGATGATACTTGGTACTTCTGCAACCACGTCGTCCTGCTTGTGTTATGATCAAAGAAAAGGTCAAAATAAAAACAAAGAAAATACAGAATAAACATGAGCATTACATACACACACCTGGATAGGAAGACAGCAGTTATATAATCAGCACATGAAGCTCATGAAATGTCCAGGCCTCTTTTGAACAAAAAGATCCAATTTTTTAATTATTTACATTGCAAATGCATCACTTTCTTTCCTATAGCTGCTGTTCGAGGTTCAAGAAAACATTATGCAAAGTAATATAATGCTATTGAATAGCATCATATGCTGTTCCTGTGCTGGCATTGAATATAACTGTGAACATGTTTAGAGCATTTAGTGGGTGGAATGATTGTTTCACAATACCTAGTAGTTGATGAGCTTCCCAAAGCCTTCAATTTGGATCTACCAAAATTTTTATTGTAGATATGCAGAATGTTTTTTTTTTTCTTTTTTACTTTTATCTGACAGGGAAAAAGTATACACATATATCAAAAACACATATTCAGACAAACTAATTTAAAAATTATGGGGGGAAACTGGTTAGTTGGATGAATGGAAGTGCATCAATGCATTATATTTAGGTGAAATCTCACAGGAGAGAAGTGCACCTGTCAGCAGGTGAAGATGAAGAATAAAAACATTATGAAAGTTAGACTGAGTAAACTCTCTTTGTGAAACAGAAAATTCCTTCTCACTGATGTCAGGTTTAGAAAACTTACAAGTTTTCATTAAAGCTGCTCTGTCAAAGGGGTCTTAGAAGTGCTCCCTGCATCACAGCAAAGAAATCCATGGGTGCGAAGAGAATCTTGGCTTGCCTGCCTTGGTCTTTTTTAGTGTAAACCGATCTGAAAACTGCAGTAGCCTGCTTCCCCATTCCTTGACTAAGCTTGCCACTGTTCCAACCATGCACTCTGCAGACACTCTCTTCCTTCTTGTGGAGAACTAAGCAGCGAAAGCCAAATAGTACTGCCTGCCTCTCTGCCAGCACGAGCCACGGAGAACCGCAGCAACCTGATTCCTTTCTTCTGGACCAAGCTTGCCACTATTCGCCTCTCTACTGGGCTTTCCAGGAGGGAGCAACAAAAGTACAACCTTTAGCTCTTTTCTTTGTTACTGTATTTGTGCCTGGTCAGGCTATTTAGACATAGGTTTTAAGTTGTTTTTCTCTTTATTTGTTCCAAAAAAGAGTTTGCTTTAAACTGTGCAATATTAATATTACTATTTTTGGGTTCTGTGAAGGACTGCAATGCTAATCAGCTAAGTAGGTAATTTCCTCCTTTCTCTCTTTTCTTCTTTTCCTCTCTCTTCCTATTTTTCCGTATTCTTCCTATTTTTGGATTTTTGTGTTTCCACTGACCAAAGCGAACTGCCTGACTTTTTTTTATCTATTGTCAGGAGATCCCTTCTCCCCTGGCTGTAACCACACATGGTTTAATCAGGGCCTGGGAAGTAGGCACCTTGCATCTATGGACTTCCACAATGCCACTTCAATGATGCTCCTCATAGTTTATGCTGCTGGTTTATTGTATACTTTTTAAAATTTTAATTAAGCAAGGCTTAGTTAATTGTTTACATTTTCTAAGGGCTGCTGCTATCTAGATTAATCAGTTTTACTGATTTTCCTTTGTGTTGTGTTCCTTGTTTCATTAGTTTTAGTGTTTTCTAGTTTTACTCAACAGAATAATTATATACAACGGAGAATTATTTATTCAATACTATTTAGCCTTTATTAAGTGTAATTTTCTCTGGTTATTTTATATCAGTGATCTCTTGTCTCTAAGGCCTATCACTGAAATACTTATTTTGAGTAAACAGCCTGGTTTTATGAAGACTTTCTTTGTGGTTTTGTTAATGATAAATATTACCAATTGCAATTTTGAATTAAATTTGCTCATATTTGGTAGTTCTTAATTTAAGCCCAGATTCACAACTGTTCTCAATTAAAGACATTTATTGTTAGATGAAGTCACTTACATCTGTTTTCTTCAATTTAGAGATGACGATTAATCCAGCATTTATGGTTTTCTGACTGCAGGAGCCAGAATACCTGGAGGGAACTCACACATGCAGGGGGAAACATGCAAACTCCATGCAGAAAGACCCTAGACTGGGAATTGAACTCAAGACCCTCTTGCAAGGCAATAGTTTTACAAATTGCAAAATAAATGCAGATAGCCACTAATCAAAAATAATCTAAAATATATTTCTGGTTTTGATTTTGGTTAGGATAAATTATTATTTATTTATTTTTATCAAGGTTATTATTTAAAAAGCATATTTGCACAATGTGATAACTTTGAAAGAACAAAGTTGTGGTATCTACTGTTGTTTATTAGATACAACCCTGTTCACAGGTGCTTCTCAAAAGATGAATGTTTCTAACATACCGTAAGTGTTTTACAGTTGTACTCCAAATCCTAAAGTGTGAACCTGACTCCAAGTACAATCCAAACCTCGTGAATCTCCCCCTATATTCCTTAATGGGCCATCAAAACCGAGGTTATATTTGACTTTTTCCTTCATCTTGACTTTCCATTCAAGCCTGAACAAAGATTTCTCAATAAAAATAAAAATAGCTTGAACAGCTACTTTTTGTAGAATGACAGCGGTTGCCTGCTGAATGACAAAACAATATTTTACACTGCTCCAGTTATTATCTGAGCTAAACAGTAGCATAGCATTATATTTCTCCTTTTTATATTTTAAGAATTAAATTTTTCATACCTAATTTCATGTTAAATATAAAATCAATCAATGAAGTATTAACTCAAATTTTCAAGATTTAATATGATTAGAAGCCCCTGCATTTAGTTTGGCTATGAAATGTTACTCGTTGCACTTTTCAGAATTGTCTCTTATATTATCCCAGATAAAACTGCTATGTTTTCTGCTTTGAATTTGTGTCTCATATTTTCGTTTTTGTCAAACATTTTCTTCATTTCTCAAATAATTGTCCATGTTTATTCATTAGAAGTTGTTTGTGTTTCCTTCCATGCTGTCCCTCCAATGACAATCTCCCTATTCAAATAACACTGATCATAATCCTTTATTTCCCATAAATGGATGAAGCCGCAGTACATTTACAGTTTCAGTTTATTAGTTTGCATTATACATTTGTACAGAGAATAATTGGAGGATTAGGCACAACTGCAGGCTAATCTTAAATGATGCAGCTGCTGTTTGTAGGATTGTGTTGATTGCTCTGTTTGTTGCGCTCAGTGCTTACTGCTAACAGAGTAAGTAAAACCTTTAGAATTACTTGCATTTCTTGCAGAACTTTATTCACTGAACTTTCTTCATAATGGCTGTCAAAACTTCTTCTTACTGTGTTTTCTAACTAAGGATAAAGAACATGGTTGCACAAAGGTAGAATACAGGGGGCAGTGTTATCTCAGCAATGTAGCTGAATTTATTTCTCCGGTTTGTCCTCCAGCTTCTCCTTAGAGGGTCTCACTGAGATCAACGGTGCGTTTTATGTCTGCACTGTTACTACCTCACAATCATGACCGTCTCAGTAGCTTAAAGGTCACACTCAAAACACATTAAACGTGTGATATAATGTTGCACTTTTGGTGTGTGGTAAAACTAATTTCAAACCTTGAGAGACAAAAAAGGGTTAATCTTGCAGGGCAGAAACTTAAACATCTGCTTTTTAACAACACAAATTAATCTAAACTGAGTTCTTAGTTTTATTGTTTTTGATCAAAAGACTTTCAACAAACAAATCTTAGCTTCATGTTTTACAGTTGTCCTGTTAGAAATTAACATACACTTAATCATCGACATAAAAGTGATATCAGTTTTGGGTTTTGATGATATGTTGCACAGCAAATCACTTCAGAAGCAATAACGGTGCATATGTTTAATAAAGTGGTTTTGTCTTTTCCACAGAGGGATAGAGGTATAGAGGACAATCTTTTATTTTTGGGTGGATCATCTAAATAAGTGGTCCTCCTAATTGTCAATCATTCTGGTGATGTGTTTACATAAGGCCGTTGTATATGCTTTTTTTTTACCCCGTTAGCTATCATTTTCTGCACATGCGCACCTTCAGGCATATCCGTGGTGAGCTATGGTATCGGCTAGTCATTGAAGCTCACCTTTCTCACTGCGGTTCTTCAAAAATGGCTGAGGATTGTAAGAGAAAAAGTGTCTATGAAGTGCATGAGAAGAAAAGAAGGCACTGCACGGTGAGGACTTACGTGTCAACATGTGAACAAAAAGTAGTGGTCATCTGTTCGAACTGTACGTTAACTGAGTTCACTATAAAGTCCACTATATAGTCTGCACTCTATATAGTAATTGACAGATTTAGGGGTTAGGGCAGACGTTCGGGCACAGTAAGCTTGCATGAGTGATGCAAACAGCAACTTTCAAACACAGCGTGCACAAGCAGAAATGGGCTTGTGCCTGCTCTCGTACGCATTTAGTAGGCGTTCCCTCTCGGGAGCGGATGCAGGGTTGTGCAAGTGCATTTTTTAAAAAAGTGGACAGTCTTTTAAAGAATTCAAGAAAATCCTACACAATACCTTTAAATAAATAAATTGATATTTGGTTTGAGTGTTTCAAGCTGCAGACAAATATTTCTATTTTGTTGTCTTTGTTATATTTTCTGTAAATCCATTTTTTTTGTTTTGTTTACAGCTTGTTTTTGTTGGGCCCACTGGATTGTGTGCTGAGCTGTGTTAGGGTTCTTTCTTACCTTTTCCTCGTTAGACTCCAGTGCTGACGAGCCTCCAGCTGGTTCCAATTGGAAGCAATCAGGGAGCAGTATTTAGAGGAGTGGATTCCCTGGGACGGACGCCAGTCGGTTAAAATTCCACACAGTGGTAACCTACCTGCTAGCTCTCCTAAGACTAAACAGATAGTTTAGACTTAAGCTTACCTCCGTGTCCTCCTTCTCTCTCCTAGAAGCCTTGCTGTTTCCAAGCCGGTCCTCCTCCCAGTCTTCCTGGATCCTTCCCTCGACTGCTCCCCTGCCTGTCCACCCTCTGGAGCTCTCAAGTCGAAGCCCTCCATCTCCGCCAAAGACTCAATCTCAGTGAGCTCATCCAACCTCCCCTCCGGCTGCTCCGCTCTCCAAGAACTGTAAGGAA
>NW_015150653.1:22185-41970 GCF_000732505.1 Cyprinodon variegatus
TTTTTTTTACAGCTTGTTTTGCTCAAAATTTTGTATATGATTTTATCTCTGCTCACAAATGGTGGATAATTTAGGTCCAGAAAGTAAAAACCCATTATCAATCTCATTGGACAGGTTTCTATATTTGGCCAGTTTCAGACACTTATTAAAAGACCTGATCGGCAGGCTCATCTCAAACAATTATAATTTATTATATAAGTTAAATATTTTTTTAAATCCTCTGATAAATTATACCATAAACAGAAATGTAAGACCGTTATGTGCAAAATACGTAATTGGGCCAAATAAGGACATAATATACTGCATCACTGCAGCATGGCATGGAGGCAATTAGCTTGTGGCACAGCAACAGCTTGCCTTTATACCTTATTTTAGTCCATCAGCATTGTTTTGTCAGGTGTATTTTATCTATCTCTTGGTCAACCAAACCCTAAACTAATGCATTCTTTATGGGGTTTATGGCCAGCTGGTTTACTGGTCAGTGAACATGATCATTGAACCAGCTTTTGGTAGCCTAAGGAGTGTAGACAGGGTCCAGGTCCTGCTCTAAGATGAAATCACCATATCAGTAGAGCTTGTCAACAAAAGGTGCTCTATAATTTCTTGGCAAATGGCTTCATTGACTGTTGACTTCAGGAAACATGGTGGGACATCAGCTAATGGCTTCTCCAAATCATCACAGTGTGTGGAGACTTTCCTTGTACATAGAGCAACATAAAACATATCCCCTCTCAGTCTTTGTCAAGACTCTACAACATTCATTTCCACATGAAAAAGTAAACTGCACTTTCATCCAAAAAGTACTTTGGATCATCATTAAACTAGACCATAGACATCAATGTCCATGGACTCGAACCAGTAGTAAAAACAAACAGGATGCCTGCGCTTAAAGGAGGGAAGAAGAAAGTAAAGGTATATTTTCCTGTTAACCTTTTTAAACACTCAAACTCTCCCATTAACCAGTTTAAAACTATGTTCATACAGCAGTTGCTAATGCTAAATTTCAATTTTGTCTGAAATGCAATCTTGTTGGGGTGGTCTTCATATTACTTATTAATTGCAACCACCAGTTAAAGAATGTGAATGCCAGCGTCTCAGTGTTATTATTAAACCCTGGAGAAAGGAGAACTGACAGTATCATTGCTCCATCATCAACAAAAGAAGGGAAAGCAAAGGCTGTGTCAGAACGTCCAACCTAACCCCTATATAGAGCCATTATATATGAATAAACAAATGTTAAGTGGATGAAAATGTTGTGGACCTGGTAAAGGACTGCTTCTGTTTTCCGGAGGTAGCAGCTTTTCTTAACTTGCAGTTTTTTTTATTCTCCCACCAGCATTTAAACTTTAAATATATTTTATGTTTTTACAAGTTAGCATAATATATGTGTAAAGTTCAGTTTTTGCAGATGATTTCAGTTCTATTTTCTGTCGTGGCAGTATTTCTTGTGTAGAGCAAAGTTCCTTTATATATACAGTATTTGATATATGTTAAGCTTTAATGCATTTGAAACTTACAACTAGCAAAGTAACTTACAATGCATTTTCGATTAATGGTTTATTAAATTCAAATTCTTTCCTTCAATTTTAATATATTCCATCAATTTATAAAGAGTACTTATTTTCAGTGCTGTGATGTTACCGCCAAGTAGCATAGGGTGCTGATGTTCACTATGAAGCAGAGCCTGACTGTTATTCAGAAGAGAAGGAATGAAGGAATGGAGAGAGCCATGCTAAAGCAGAAACATGAACCAACCGATTGTCCAGTTCAGGATTGTTTACTCTGGTTAATGTCAAAAAGGATGAAGAACGTGCTTCATGTGTTTTTAAACATAAGCAATTGTTGAATGCATTGCTTAGATATTGCCCATTAAACCATGCTGCGCGGTAGAGCAGCATCAACTTCTCTGCTTGAAGACGAGGATGTGTTGACAGAAAAGGGGAGGGTATTACTCAAAAAATTTATATAATGATAGAAAAAGCAATTCTAGCAACATTCCAAAGCATTGCAGATTGTGAAGGTTTTTGTAGTCTAATGCACCTTATGGAGTCAAGTATTAACATTCCCCTGACAGTAACCGGAACTACCCGTTTAAAAGTGCAAGCAACAGGAAAAAGTCTCTTCCACCAGTTTGTTTGATTAAACCAAAAACAAATAACTATAAGATGACAGCAGGTCAGAGCAACATGCCAAGTCTTTATATGATAGTTTTACATTGTGCTGCCTACATTTACATCTATTTGATTATTCAGTCAGTATTTAAGTTCAATCAACTTTGGATGAATTCATTGATCGATAATTTGCATTGCTTAAAACCACCATGTCTGCATCCTTTACCAAAACAATGTTACATAAAAAGAAAAATATTGCAATTTCTTCTAGCCTTTACATTGTGCTACCCTAATGTATATTAATGTTATCCTCATATGATTGTTGAAGTATCTGAAAGTTAATTTCTTAATGACAAGCAACCTCCAAGTTTTTAACACCTCATTTTATTGTCCCAACATTCAAAAGTACAAATAATTTAAACACAACAGTTTTATGAAAAAGAAAAAACAAACATTTACAGCAAGATTTTTATTTTGTTTCCAGTTTCAGAAATGACCTAAACTAGCAAGGATAACATGAAGTCATTCATCGCAGTAATTGGATTAATAATAAGAATACTAAGAATAATAGCAATAATAATCATAATAATCATCATTGATAAGTGTTAATAACATAAGCAGGAGAGAGTAGAGAGAGCCGTGGTCACGGGGCCCTGTGAACATTTTTTCATCTTTTTTGTCTTTAAAGATTTTCTTTATAGATTTTTCAGATAGTAAATAAACACGTCTCAGGAGGAAAATGAAAACTGACAAGAGCCTAGTTCCTCTGTTCACCTTCCCTCCTCCACTACTGGCTGCGTTGTTCCTACTGGCAGGTTGCCACTATAAGGCGCTATGGGGGGATGGTGTGAGCCATAGGGGTCGGGCATAGAGCGAGGTGACGCAGCCCCATGTTTCAAACACACACAGACACACTTAACATTCACTCTTTGAAATCTCCATCACATGGTCACTCAGACATGTTCAAGGATGTGCACTGAATGAATACATTTAAAACGTTTTCACTTCACACAGAAATCTACTCCAGTATGCGGACAGACACATTCACTTCGACAAAAAGTAACAAACGTGCACAGATGTGCATCCAAACAAATGTGCACGTCTTGGGTTTTAGGTCGGGAACACATTCACACATCCTAAGAGTTGAAAAAGTCACACAGAGTACGAAATACACACATCAGAACATTCTACTGGGGTCGTTGCATAATTCAGGCTCCTGACGCAAGTGAGGAGCATGAAGGGGTCTGGTTGGTCTGTTGCTGTGTAGACGTGATAGGAAAATGGGTATGATGATATCGAGATGACCTGGCTTTTCCAGATGGGAGAGAAGGATGTAGCTATGCGTGTGAAAGTTTCAAATGCTCCCCAACACACTTCCTTCATGTTTTCAAGCCTCAACAACAAACGGGAAAAAAAATTATTTGTATTTATACTTCTGGAACCTTTCCCTTACCTTTCAAAATATACAATATATATCATATTAGATTATATAAAATATAGACTCAGAACAATCCCCTTTTATTCTTCCAGAGTTTTTCTCAAATATAGCAACAACTGCTGCAAATAGCAGTTTGTGTGCAATTGTAACAACTTTTTAAAAGATTTGTTGGTGTGTCATTTGAAAACATGATGAATATTCTTAAAATAAGTTTTGACTCTTAAATGATTTGTTTAGTCCAGTGCAATGAATGGCCCTCAATCAAAAACTTCAAAAAAATTGAATTCTACCAAAGTCTCTAAGAGCTGTACGTTAAAATGTTTTTTTTTTTTTTCTTATTCTTATTTGTAACAGAAAACTGAAAACTATGCTTTCAGACCCACATTTTTGCATAAGGTTTCATCACAAAGCGGTAGTAAGTGGAGGGAGGGTGTGGACGGAGTGGCTTTTTTAGAACTACACAAACTTATCACAGGTTATATTGAACCAGAACAACTGTTTATAACATTCTAATAAGACTAAACTTTATTGAAAAAGATCTAGAGATTTCATTTTTAACAAGACAAGGAAAAAAGCAATAGCAAATTTAACTATTAACTAGGTTATGCATAGCGAGTAACTGTTTCTAGTAATAAGGGAAGAGCGTCCCCCAACCCTCCAAACATTTTTTTCAGTTTTCTTGACTTTTAGGTTTTTTATATTGTAATTTTGATATATTGGTACAAAGCACAAATGTACTAAAAGTTCTCTCAGTGCAGTGGACTACTGGATGAGCCTCTCCACTAGTCGCTTTGTTCCCTTTTGCTCAGAAACGCCCCCCTCCCTGTACCAGAACCACGCAAATACACAGACAATGAAACAAATAAATACATAAATACACATAGAAATCAAGAAGTTAATAAATATTGAATAAATACAAATAAATAGAAAAAATAAATAGTTTAAAAATAGATAAGTAAATAAACAAATACACTTATATCTTTAAGATTTTGTTCAGTTTCTTTTGCTGCAGTAGTTAACTTAAAAGTTAATCCAATTTTTTTTTCTCCACAAGCAACATGACAACAATTGAACAGTTTCCTCACAATCGTTTTCTAAATAACTCAACCACCACTTTATAATAAACTGTCATATGAAAAAGACAAGCTCAAACGAAAGAACAGTGACAACTCAGATAAGTACAGTAGATATTGTAAAACAAATGTAGACTGTATATATATTTATATATATCATCTATTTGTACACAGCAAATAAAGACACAGTTGTCATAGATCCTTTTTAAGGAAAATATCTAGACTAACAGAACTAGCTAATCATCATTAAATTTTGACAAACGTATCACGCTCAGCAAGTAACCTAAAAGTCAGCAAGCAAAACAAAACAAAGAAAGAAAAAGAAAAGTACAAATTTGTTCAGTGATTCTTACAAGGCCCCAAGTCAGTTTAACTTCCGCATAGAAATGGTCTCACTGGATTTGTGGGCCGACATTAAACAAATATTAAACAAAGAACAGCAGCTAAATTTAATGCCAACATCAAAGTATTTTTCTTTAAACAACACATAGAACAACAAAGTTGGATATTTAAGATATGTGAATAATGTAGTATAGCACCTACGGTTGATCGCTAAAGGAAGTTCTCTTCAAATGTTAAGTTCACAAACGTAGAGCAAAGAAAATGATATAGATAATGTATAATATGCTCTTTAAATGGATAGATGTGTATATATCTATGTACTGATATCTCATATTGACTTGTGACTAAAATCAGGAAAACAAGTGGACAAAAGGGTCTTCTTGCTTTGGGCTCTGGACTATAAGGTTTATTAGGCCTCGGAAAGACCCCTTTCCCTTCCCTTTTGGGTATCGCTGTTGAATTATGCACTAGTACACGTGAAAAAATTACCAAAATCACCTGCCTCCATTTGCATCGTCTTTTTCACAAAATCCTCCTTTCTACAAAATCCCGACCAAACCCGGTTTCACCAAAAAACAACAATCTCTGATCCTATAAAGTACCACGGCAGAACGACAAGACAAGGTGGTGCCCCCTCCCGCCCACCCCGGCCCCCCAGTTAGCCAGTCAAAATATTTGTCTCTTTTTTTCAAATCCAGATTCTTGTAAAAATTCTTCAATAATTATTATTTTAATTATCATTTATAAAAATAGATCTTCTTTCTATTTATTTTTATCTTTTTCTAAACGCATTTTTTTTTCCAAGCAAAGAGATCTTCTCTTTGGCAACAGTGTCTTTTTTTTTTTTTAAATCATTTTAAATTACTTAACATGTCATCAGGAAAGCTAACCCATCCCCTCCCTCACCCCATCTCCCTGAATCCCAGTGAAGAAAGACATTATGTTTTGTTTGCGATACAAAACAAAAACAATGTTAGAAATATTTTTTTTCTACATCTGAGTTACAGGGATTATAGAATCCCATTCATAATCAATACGGGGAAGCTTTTAAATACACGCTACAAATGAATGAATGGTTTCACCAATTTAAAAAAGAGCCCCCTCCCTTTTACTGATCAGGGAGGTATATAATACTAACGACAGTGGATCCGGATTTACAAAAGAAAACTAAATCCTGAATCAGACAGAGAAAAGGCTCTGATCTTAAAAGGACGTTCTCTTCTCTGAAATACGGGGATTTGCTACTGTTTACACAGAAGAGAAAATATATTCAACAATCACAACAAACAAAAAGATTATACAACAAAGAGAAGCCTGCATTATCACAGGAGCTTCGAAAAAACTTATCAACATTTTCATCATTTCATTTTTGTAATACTCAGGCAACATTGGCTTATAGGTCCAAAGTTATAATATAAGCCATTTATAGTTCAATTTGTTAGATGGGCTGTAGGCTGCTTTCTGTTCCGGAGTTAATTCTGCTGTTGGATGGCTGTAGTCGGGTGGTGGTGGTTGAAGGGACCTAAGGGACAAGTGGAGGTGGAGGGGAGGGGTCGGAGGGCAAATTTGGAGCAGAGAAAGGCTCGGGGCATCTCCCTCTAGCTGTCGAGAGTTCAGGACTTGTGTGTCTTGTTAGTCTTGAAGGAGACTTGCAAGACACGGTCGCCCAACCTGTAGCCGTTGAGGCTGGCGATGGCCATGGCCGCCTCATCGTAATTCGTCATGGTGACGAAGCCGAAGCCCTTGCACTTGTTGGTGTTGAAGTCACGAATCACCTTTACGTTGTTTACTGCACCGAACGGGCCGAACAGCTGCCAGAGCACGCTCTCGTCTGAATCCGGGGAAAGGTTGTACACAAAGATACACCAGCCGGTACCCGTGTGCCCGGGGATGTTCATCCCCACCAGGCTGGTCATGCTGTCAATGGTGATGGGAGAAAACCTAAGGGAGGAGGCAGAGTGGTGGGAAAGGACATAAGCAGGTAAGTCTTAACACAACCAGTTATGACATAAAGAGAAATTAACTGCAATTATAGGGATTATCAAGAATGTTTCAGTTAGGTCCAATTTAAACTGATTTAAGCAAAATGAAGCTCTCTTAGGGTCTTCAAACTAGTGTATCTAACTAAACTACAAATGAAAAGTTTATTTCAGTTATTCAATTTTAAAAGTGACATTACATGGATTTTTTGCTCAGTGACACATTTCAATGATTTATTTACCATTTTATTAATCTAAATTTATATGGCAATGGTGCACATATAATAGAAACTTCAAATTCAGTTTCTCACAACATTTGAACAATATATGAGACTCATCAAAATAGATTCTTGGTAAAGAACCTTTTTTCGGCTTGCAAGGATTTACACCATCATGGGAAAGCTAACCTGGCCTCTCCCACACAGTGGGTGAGCAGCAGAAGAGATTTAATACACAAGAAACCTGCTGTTCACAGAGTATTGTATCAAAAAGTATGGACGGAGAGTTCAGTGAAAGGAAAGAAATTGTCAGGAAATGGACAACAATGACCAAATCTTGAGTGTGCTGCCAAGCAAAACCCAGTCAAAGGTTTTTAAGGTATTCGTAACATTTGGACCAGAGCAGGTCAGAACTTCAAAGGACATTATTCAGAAATCTGTTCAGGATACAGGCTACAGATACCACTTATGTTCAGCCTCAGTTGAGAGAAACTAAAATACTTCAAATATATCCCTCAGTTTACGATGAATATGCACAAGATTTTCTTTTTGTACAAAATTAACAAAAATTTACTTTGCAATATAATTAAAAGTCATAGTTTAGACAAAAACAGATCAAATTTTACATTAGGGTAAGTTGTTCTAAAAGACTAATACTAATAGCAGTATAAGAAGCGTAAATACCAAAGTGCATGTAATATCTTAAAAACCTTTAATCTAAAAAATGTCAAAGCAGTTAATTTTAACAGATTATAACTGAACTTTTATTTAGGTAGTAAAACATCCTGTGCAAAAGGGCTGTCTGGATCTGAAATTGATATTGGTCCGATGTCCGCCAAAAAAACAAATATCGTGATTTATTAGCCTCATCTGAAATCTCTGATATAACCATACTTATAGAAATACATTCAAAGTTTAGGTAACCTATTGCTTGATAATAAATGGGTAAATTGCTCTTATACCTATAGTTGTTGACTATTCTTCTTTAGAGTAATATCACTTCATCAAGCCTTTTCCAATATCCAACAATACAAAATAAGTACTGAGAGCAGATATGATTGGTGTTGATTGGGTTAATATAACTTTGAGTACCTGTCAATACTCAAAGTTAAATCAGCAATATCATATCATAAATTCAAACTTGTATAGGGACAACCCTTCAAATTAAGCTTATAGTGGGAAGCATATGCTGAGTATTTTTGGTGCAACTGTCTAATTGAAATTAAGAACATGGTGGTAGACAGCAGCCCCCTATCTGGCCCCTATTTGAATATATATGAGGACACCTGGGGAGTCATTTGCTGGATTAATATTGAAGACTTAACTTGCTTTTAACAAAAAACCTGCTTTAAAAATCGATATCATTGCTCTCAACAGGCAATAAACCTCAGTTTCGCCCTGCAAATGTTGTAAGTGTGAATGATAAACTACATACTATGCCATTATATAAAGAACCTATATGGTAAATTATATTTTGTAGGTTTGTAGTATGAGCACAGAGCTGTCAAAAAACCCCAGATTTCTATGCAGAGCTGCACTTCTGCTGAAGAACATGCAGATGAACTTTCTCTCTTTGTGTCCATAAGTGGCTTCTTTCTGTGCCAAATTGCAGGAAGTTGTTGAATCAAACTATTGCTAGAAATTCATCAAAGATCATGCACCAGCCTGCTAAATTTGTTCTCATTCGCCTCATAATCTTTCCCCTTTTTCTTACGATGCAAGAGATTTGATTCTTCAGTTGACTTCACTTAATTGCTTTTCCGCTAAAAGGAAAAGGAGAAAAGAAATCCTGGCACTTTTAAATAAAAGGTAAATGAAATAAAAAGGTTAATTTCTTATTCCAGCTCCCTACAAGAAACTACTATAGGCATTATTGGAAGTGCTTTAATCGAGATTTCCGCTTTACTGCAGCTGTCTGGGAGTAGGAGCCTTCTCAAGAAAAAAAGAGGCGGGGGAAATGGGGAGCAAACTAAATGGAAAATGGAAGCACTTTACAGCCCAGTGGCATTAAGGTACAAAGTGTATTCCTCCCCCTCCTGCAGGGTGTTCTGGTCTCTTCTATTTCAGAGCTCGTGGCACTGATCGATAGTGCTGCTTGCCACATGGACCCTCAAGCCTTCTCTCTCCTGTGTCTATATATGGTTGGCAATCACTGCGACCTTCCTGCATGACTTTGGTCATGCAGAGTCTGCCTCTGGCGTTTTGGTCAATGGTGAGAAATCTAAAACGTGCATTCAAACGTGTTAGCTCTCTGGTTGAGCCAGATGTAATATTTTACAAATATGTATGTCAGATTAGATCATGTTAATACAAAGTATACAGGGTGTATCTAGATATTTTTAATAATAACATTGTGCCAGATTTTATATTTGTAACCAAAACATTTAGTAAACAAAGTAAAATATACTTTCAGAAAACATAATATAAAAGTTCAAAAGAAAGAAAATATTTTTTAACATCTATGCATAATGAGTCTCATATAGGATTTAATTTATCTATATTATATTCTATATACTGTGCTGTATAGACACTGTATCCAGAATCAAAATAGTTGATTGAGGCTCCTTAGCATGAATTACTTCATCAGCACATCATGGTATGGAGCTGATAAGCTTGTGGTTCTGCTGAGGTGTTACAGAACTCTGGGTTGTTTTTAACAACAGTTTCCACCTCATCTTTTATTTGGTGGTTCTGTTTTTCATATCTTGTTGGTATCCTTAGGTTTTCTATAAGGTTTAAGTCAGGCCAGTTGGTGACAAGTTAGAGTACAGCGATTCTATGGTACTTTTTACTTGTATTCCCCTTTCTAGTTTTTCCTACCAGTCAACTTTCTGTTGATGATTGGTTAAAAAAGTTTGTACATTTAAAATTCCTTTGGCAAAGACTTTCACAACCTGCTGAATATCAGTAAAGAAATCGGTTATCAGTTATTTGTAGTCTGAATCTAGGCTACAGCATAACAATTGTGCTATAAAATATTTTTTCATTGATCAATATTGAGCAATATTTCATTTAGGAAACCATTTTTTCATGTCCTGTAAGCCATATTCAAGTCCAATAAAAAAAAAAAAAAAAACAGTTTCACAACATATCACTGTGTGTAAAAAGAATTGATAAGATTAATTGATAAAGTTCCCAATTACTGAGATAAATCAGCTACTTATTTCAATTTATGCAGATGCACCTTTAGATAAACTGTTTTTATCTCTTAAATTTAGAAAGAGCTCTGCATTACCCTGCCCGAGTTAAAGCATAAACAAAGCTTATTTCAAAGGAAGTTGCTAAACATGTCTGCTGTCAGGATGTGGGAGGGAGTGTTCATGCATGTACATGTGTGAAAACATGTATGCAAGTATATTAGACGAAGCAGGACCAAACACTAACCTGTTACAGATGAGACCAGGGGTTGCATAGCAACAGTATAGCTGACCAGATACCTATTCCATCCCTTCTAAAGCTAAACCATCCACCCCTAATAAGACTATAAATCTATAAATAACGCTTCTTATTTGGACATCATAGAATAAACAAATATAACATTTTCTTAGAGGCTTTCATTCAACTGACTTCTGTCACTAGTGCTTGCAGCATGCAAGATGGCATTGTCAGCACATCAAACATCTATCACCACAGTAGGTGGTGCTCTGAGTTATGTAACACCTTTGGTAGCAGGACAGCAAAATGAAAGATGGGAAAGAAGGAAATTGAGAAGAGCGGTGCCGAGCAAAGCTTGAGCTGTCTGCAGTGAAACAGCATTTCCTGTTTCCAGCAGGGATCCAAGTTCATCCAACCTTATCACATGTCTTATGTTATAACTTTTGCAGAAACTGCAAATATATAAGAGATCAGTGTAGAATTTTGTCAATTCTTACATAGTAAAAAATGTGCATTTTATAATAATGAAGAGGGTGCCTAGAGTGACTATAAAATGAGAAGGCAGGAGAACCTGAATCCCTTCGAAGTAATACAATGAAATAATAAAAGCACACACCTAGAAATGATGAGTCTTAAACCAGAGAACAAAATTCGTTAAATACACATACACAACCCAAAACAATTTAAACAACACCAGCACTTGTCATAATCAAAACAAAGGGAATTCATCACCACTAAAAACAAAGACTGACAGTTTTCTGTTTGTCACACCTCATGTGCTTGGAAGGGAATCAGTTCAAACCGACGGGCAAAAAACAAAACAAAAAAGGAAATCAAACAAAATAGAAAAAAACAACAATGCTTTTGACCTCAACGAAGTTCAAACTAAAAATGACTGCAGAAACCACAAGGAAAACCAAATCAATAAAAGGAAGAAAAAAAGGAAGTTCAAAAATCATCGAGTCAACATGGACATCTGGCATTGGGAGAAGTTTTTAATTACCTCTTTACGCCATAGGCCATATTAAGCAAATTGTCCAGCCTGTAAAGAGAAGGAGGGTTCTGGGGTTAATGGTGGGCAGATGGTCGACTCAATCAATGGAACTAATGTTAAGTCCCTGCAGGAACTCCATGGACCTCCTCACTCAAGAACAAACAAACCCATATATAGTTGGTCCATTACACTGAGAAGCCCCAGCAAGAAATGCAATCATCAGTCTATGAATCTACATTACAATCAGTATGGTCTGCATTTGGTTGCTCACTTGCTGAGCAGGCACTGCATTAGCTAATGCCAAAGCTGTATGCTTCAGGGACATTCAGATTATTCCAGAAACTTCCAGTTACTCACTATACAAGATTACATATGTACACCAATAATTGCTTATCTGTAGTTATTTTACACCATGCAATCTTCATGCAGAGTGTGAGCATGGCAGTGCATCAGACATTACTGGCATGACAGTAAAGCCAGAATGACGCACCATTGCAAATCATTTATTTTCATACCTGCAATAATTTGAAAGTGGCTTTCTGCACATGTTATGCAACCACACTGATGGTTTCTTAGGGATGAAGGTAAATGAATTTTGTTTATCAAGAGTTTTTAATTAGTGCTCACTCAATTAAGAGATTACCTAAGATGGCAAGGAAATGATCCAGAGTTCTGTCAGTGTAATGGTTTGGCATTTGAGTGATGGTGAGTGAGAGAGGCGATGATGATTAATTGGTTTTCTGTGTGGCACAACAAAAAAAAACAACATAACTAGATGTTAAAGTAGCCATGAAATTGTGAGTGTCTGTCTTTGTGATCAGGATCAACCTTATGAATGATAACAGGTGAGGTGGAAAAGCTAAGTGTTAGACAAATGGCGTCCATCTGAAAGCGTTAGCTTTTGGGAGAGGTTTCGGTTTCATAATAGTTTCAGCCTGTCGGGTTCTGGCGTTGCGGTCAGCCAGTGTAAATTACAGTATCGGAGCGCTTGGGGTTCAGGAACCTGTGGGCTGTGTGAAATGTTGGCACTGCTGGATGGATGCAGCCTGCTTGGTGACTCAACGACCTTCATTTTTTACTTGGGTCTGGTCTGCCTCATGTCTTATTAACTTCTCAGGCCTAATGGATAGAGGCCACGGCTTATTGAGCAACAGCTGGGCAGCGACGGCTCATTCCTCTTTAAAATGCTACAAACTCTGACTTTGACTCGACTTTAAAGACTGTTTCTACTTATTTGGTTTAGTCAACAAGGTTAAGGTTATTTTTCTGTCAAAACCTTATTTTGCTTCTAAGATTTAAAACCGACTTCCTGAAACTAGCGCTGATAATTCCTGTTACATTCCTCCAATCTTTTGCACAATTTAAACCCATGTGAGATATTCATTTGTTAAACTGTTTAGAATTCACTATTCTACCTAGAAACATGCATAAATTACAGACTGTTAGTGGGTAAATGATCTTAACTTTGGCTTTAAAGAGAGTTCCACTCATCAAAATTAAGCAGTGTTGTTATATTAAAATATAATATTTATATAAAATATGAATATCATAATGATATAAAATATGTATTAAACTCCATATTATATTGAAAATAAGGAAACAATAGCTTAACCAACATCTTTTTAAGTCAGGGTAGTTTGTTTCGACCTTAGCTGGGTACATCACTGCCTCTAACCATTAGGTCCTATTTTTTCTATCCACCTCTTTTTTGACAGAAATATAGACACAAGCAAGTTTCAAGTTTTTTATTGTGCAAAATTTCTTGTCAGTCACTTTCAAGTGCTGGCAAACTAACTCTTAATTTTCAACTTTACAACTTTACAATAGCAGATGATACAACAAGACTTAGTACCATCTAAATCATTATTATGGCTCTGCAGAAGAAATGGTTTACTTGGAGTCGGAGTCTTTTAATCATTGTCGCCTAAAGAGAGCCAAATATAGATGCGAGGCACCATACAACCTGCAACCATGCTGGATAATGACAACTCCTTTGCCTCTGATTAAAATCCTTAAATTTCAATGAAATTAAAATAGGACCTGAATAAGGCTACCCGATACCAGAAAGATGGCTGGGCTACAAGGTCTAAATAAAAGCTTCAAGAAGATGTGTCAAGAGGTTAGGAGACATAGCTAAGTTAGGTCTTAAATTTTGGTACCAACAAGGAATTTAACCTTTTTTTTGAAGTGCATTAATGATTCTTTATTTGAACACCTATAACTTCTATTAAGTTTATGTTAGTTCACCCCGGGGAAAGGGAAGAGCCACATACAGAAATCAAAGTGTTACACATTCGTTTTAACGCATCTGAACACAAGGTGGACAACACAATAAAATCTTTTTAGATGAAAGATTCCATTAGATTTAGTGATGTGGCAATTTTGATATAAACGAAAAAAACAATGTTATAGTTTACTGTTAAACATAGAGTTTGCTTTATAAGGGGCATCATTTTGCACACTAGTAAACTGCTGTTACATTTAAAACTTCTTTCTTTATCAGGGAAGCCACAGCATATCTTCTCTTTTATCATCAACGATTGTTACATTTATTCTCTGGATTAGAAAACCATCATGATAAAATAACTTTTTGTGTATCGTCTTTAAAAAAATGTCCAAAATATTAAGTCATAACTCAGAGAAACCTCTACATTGGTATGTGTCTCTGAAGTACAATTTGGTATTGAGATCAAAATAAGTAGTATGGAATGTCTCTCATGGGCAGCCAGGGCTGGTGTTTAATCAAGTTATAAAATGGTTCTTAAAATATAAACTATTTGCTTGTTACAACCAAAGAGCCAATGTAACAATGGTTAATATAACTGTTTTCAAGTATATCACTTGACCCTCCCTCATTTTTTATTTTGTGTTTTTGTCTTGAGGATCATGATGCATGTTACTATTCTAAAAATAGATAATATAATATCCTAATAATACTATAAAAATATCAACTGATTAACTGCTGCTATCTCACTTATTGTACTGAGGAGAACCTTGCTTACAATTGATGTTAAAAAATGTCCTTTTAGACTACCTTTTTAAATATCATTAGCTGTTTACTGCCAGTTTGTTCAATGTAACTAACATTTTAGATCAATGCCTATTAAACTTGGAAATAAGGTGGTTAGAGGCATATTATTTAAATCAACATAACCAAAAATTGTTGGTTGTAAAAAAATAAAATTATAAAATAAAATATTTTTTATAACACTTATGAAGACTGTAATACCAGCTCCTGATCTGCTTTGTTGACCATTCCATTAAAAAGTAAGAGTGATAGAGATTAAGCACAGCCTCAAAAATAGGGAATTCCTAATCCAATATAGATATTGGATATCAGTCCAATATCCTGCAAAAAAATTAAATCAGATTATATCAGCTGGCATCTAGAATCTCTATTAGCATACTGATAAATACGCTCAGCTTCAAAGGTTTATACAACCCATTGTTTAATAATCAAGTGGTCAGTTGTTCTCATACCTGATGAAGAATATTGTTCTCTGATAAATATCCATTGATAAAACCTTTTTGTAACTAAAAGATAAATAATAACAGTATATATAATTTGTGCTTATATCCTACTAAGTCAATATCGGTATTGGTGCAATATCTGTATCTTTTTGGAAATCAAAAAGTTATGCTGTGACACACCTAAATAGAAAGCAAGGTGGGTTTGTAAAATCAAATAATATCTCAGTTAATGTTAACTGTTATTACCCTGAAGGAGAGAAAATAACTAACAATGCAATGAGTAATCAAGCTTCTTTATATAATCCCCTACATCCTGCAGTGGGGCAATGACTCAAAGTGTGGGAGCTGCTAATCAATGGTTTAACTTGAAACAGCTCCTCTCCACCATCTCTGAAAAAGCAGAAACACGTCCTGCTTTAGTTATGGATTAAATGCCCCTAAAGGGTCTTACTATAGTTTTTAAGTGACATATTACTGCAATTTATTGCCCATACTGTTGGCTCACCCTTCAAAATCTGTCACTGTACAGGCTCCAGTCCCCAGCTCCTAGGCATTCAGACTGCATTACAAAATTTGGGTCACTCTTAGCATCACACTGGATGTTATTTACATTAGTTTAAGTGAGAAGAGCAACAACTACGTAAACAAAGTGGTAGGTACTGTAAAATAACATTGGTAGATATAGAAATGCTTCATCTACAGAAGTAGCCATCATTATGGCAACAGTAATGCACCACAAACTTCATGTGGACTTTAGATTAACCCAAGAACCTAAATCCTTGGATAGGGTTGACATGGACGAAAGGGCTGTATCCAAATCTTTCAACATTATATTTATGCAGTGGTGTAAAGAACTCTATCACTGTCTAAAGCAATGAAAACATGAAGTGACAGATCATGCCTTTCTGTTCAGGATCCAAACAGGAATATCTGGATTTGATAGTTATTAGCAGCACAACACTTACCTAACTGCAAAGTTTCAAGTGTAAATATTGGTTTCTAATTGATGATTTTGTGGGTTGCTTCATTGGGAGTTCCTGTGAGGAAATTTTTTTTCAAAACAAAACATTCTGAACAATTCAATACTCTCAATTCTATGAATCCCAATTTGAGTTTCCTGTTCAAACATGACGTCACATTAATGCGCCAATCAAGATTCATTGACATATGGAATAGGCAATATTAGGTAGAATGAGGTTAATTGGTTTGCGCAGACTCCAAATGTTTTTCCCACAATAACAGAACTGCTCTAAGCAAAGCATGGTTTCAGATTGACTGCTTGGACCTCTTCACAGCTTGAATAACTTTGAAACCTCTCCAAACAAACCTGACAAACGTATGAGAAGAATCAAGCTGCACCATCAGTCATCAGGCTTTCAAGCTTTTGAAGTTCATGGATGACACCACTCTCATCGAACTTATCTCTGATGGTGACGAGTCTGCCTACAGGTGGGAGGTTGACCATCTAGCAACCTGGTGCAGGGAGAACAACCTGGAGTTTAACACTCTAAAAACAGTGGAGATGGTTGTGGACCACAGGAAGAACTCTGCCACAGCTATGCCCACTACCCTCTGTGACTCCACAAATGACACTGAGGAGTCTTTCCGCTTCCTGGGAACTATCATCTCACAGGACCTAAAGTGGGAGCTGAGCATCAACTCCCTCACCAAGAAAGCCCAGCAGAGGATGTACAGTACTTCCTGCGGCAGCTGAAAAAATTCAACCTGCCAAGGACAGTGATGGTAGACTTCTACTCCTCCATTATTAAGTCCATCCTCACCTCCTCCATCAACATCTGGTACACTGGCGCCAAGGACAAAGGCAGACTACAGTGTGTCATGTGGTCTGCAGAGAAGGTGATTGGCTGCAATCTTCCATCTCTCCAGGATCTCCAGGACTCTGAGGGGTGCAGGGAGGATTGTGGCTGATCCCTTGCACCTCGGCCACAACTATTTAAGTCACTTCCCTCTGGCAGGAGGCTGCTGTCCATCAGGACAAAAACCTCTCGCCACATGAACAGTTTCTTTTCATCTGCTAACAGCCTTATCAACAAGGCCCAGAGACCCCCGTGACACTGTCACTGCCTCTCTCCCTCCCCTTATCAGGACCCTGAAGCTACACCAACGTAGCATCTCCAGACCTCCTGCATTAAATTAACACACAGCCTACTGTGTTTATAGTACATAACTACATATTACTACACACATAGTACTATATATTGTATATTATGTGTTTTATATTATGTATAAATATAGATCCTGTATTCTGTATATATATCTAATTTGTCTGCACCATCAACACCAAAGTCAAATTCTTTCTAAGTGCAAACATACTTGGAAATAAAACTTGATTCTGAGTTCTGAATTAAAAGATGTGAATGATTCATTTTTTCTATCATAACCACCTATTTTGACTTCAGTGAGAATTAACAACTACTACAAACATAATTTTTATTCTAACTAAAACGTTTATTAAATAGATAATAGTCTAGTAGCTCTGTAATCTTTTAGAAGCAATTAAATACTGTAAGATTTTGGCTGTAATTAAAAAGCATACCATTATGAACTCCTGCAGAGATTTGTCTCCTATCAAAGCAGTAAATTCTATCAAATTATTCTAAATTTATTTATCAAGTATATTCATATATATATATATATATATATATATATATATATATATATATATATANATATATATATATATATATATATATATATATATATATATATATATATATATATTTATATATACTTAGTTTTAACAGTAAATTAAAATAGAAATATTAGCTAATATATAGACCTAACCTGTGTGGTTACCTATAAGGTAGTTTTTTTTTGTGCCTAGGATAGCCATAAAATCCAAATGCAGCCTGAAAACAAAGAGCTACAGAGGAGAGAAGGATATTCAGAATCATTAAAATAGTAATTAGCCCATTATGTGGGAAGGGAACAAAACAGTCTTCTTTGTGGGTAAATGAGTCAATTGGAGAGGAAACTCAGAAGAGAGGTGCTCCATGCCCAGGAGCATCAAGACATCTGCTGGCCATGGGGCCACAACAAAACAACCTGCTGCAAAGAGCTGCTCCCTTCCCCTCCTCTCCCTCACATTTATATGAACACACATGGATGTAAACTCACTGTGCCAACACTCTGCCAGCTCTTTACACTGCCTCTACAATCTCCACAGGAACAATAGTGTTTTTGTCCTCCTCATCAATGCAATCTAATGGAGAAAAGGGTGATTTTTTCCCCCCCTTTTCTTTTCTAAAACAAAAATCTGTTCAATTAAAACTGGTTCCTGCCCTGAATATAATAAGGGCAAATTTGCTAATTACTAGCATTAGTTAATGACTGAGGATCAGAAACATGCCTGGGATGTAACACTAGGTGTATTGTGTTAGAGTCAATTATTTTTGCTTTCTTGGATGGATTGTGCAACAACATTAAAACATGATAAAACAGACCCGTATGAATTTGTCGGACAATCTGCATGTTTTATTTAGGGTCTTTATCCAGTTTCATAACTGGGACATAACCCATCATTACAATGCCTTTAAATAAGGAAGGTTTGTACATGTGATACTTGTTTCTTTAGTTAAAAATGTTATTCCTTTGATTTTTTTTATTTAGGGGTTTGTCTGAAGTTGATACTGCACTAGCTGTATTACAGTGATATTCAAAATGTTAACAATTTAAGAACCATTTAAGGTATTGGTTTGCATGAGATACTATATGGAAGTAGTGTATGATTAGCTTAAACTGAGAGCATACACTGTGTGCTCTATTATTATGCCAATGTGCTTTTTGATCACATCACCATTTTCATTTATAACTGCCAACTCCCAGCTGGATAAATGTTAATGCTTTTTGGATTTCAACGTATCAGGTGATGGGTATTTGTTACATAAGATTTTAAGAGTGCGTTCCTTTTCCAGGAATGCAACCCTACCTGGACTGCCCAAAAAAACAAGATGGTCAGTGCTTGCAGACAGGGCAAAGGAAGGAGGGCAGATGACTAACCACCGCTCTACAAGAACACAACTAATTCTAAACTCGTCAGAACCTACAGCCAGTTTTCAAAAGAAATTTTCTTTGAGCATGCATCTTTGTAAAAGAGAATATTTTTGAAGCAAGAAAATAAACAATGACTCCACTGTGCCTCCATTATATTTATTCTTCTTTATTCCATCTTAACCCAAAAATGAAATAGGACATTATTTTATCATCTTCATTAAACTGTTGTGATTGTTCACACCAACAGTTGCCTATTTCAAACATATGTATTCTCATGAGAAGCCTCGATCTCGCTTTGTGCTCCTTTAACGATGTTTGTTGATATTTTGGATTAAATGAGACAACTTTTCAAAACTGTAATCCAACCTCAGTAGCAACCATGTTTTTATGCTCTATTTAAAACCTTTAACACTCAGACAGACAATAGGTCAGGTTATATTTTCACATTTCCTTAGAAAATGTAGAATTACCTAAATTATTTATTTGCCTTTACGATGAAGAAAACAATACTTTATACATAAATGTTTTATATAAATGCCTTATGTTTTTAATTTACCTTTTAAAGCAACAATGCATAAATTCTAACCCAACTGTCGATTTGAGATATATGAAAGGATTTTTCCAGGTCAATTTACAGCACTTGGGATGTATAGATGCTACATGCGGACTGTGCTTTTTAAAAACTATCTATCTATCTATCTATCTATCTATCTATCTATCTATCTATCTATCTATCTATCTATCTATCTATCTATCTATCTATCTATCTA